>NW_007249738.1:1020665-1058953 GCF_000164805.1 Carlito syrichta
AAAAAAAAAAAAAAAAAAAAAAAAAAAGAATATGCTTCATCTGCATCTCATCACACACCCGGGAGGAAACGGAGGGCGGAGAGATGGAGAAAGATGCCCAAGGCCACAAGACTCAGAGGTGGCAGAGCTGAGATTTCAATCCACATCTGACACCAGCCCACGAGATGAAAGACGGAAAGACAGTTTTACCGCGTGCCAGGCATTTCGTAGGCATCGCCTATTTTAAAAATTGTTTTTGTATATAAATCATGTTATCTTTTGAAGGGTGATGCATGCGTACACTTTGAAAATCCAAAACTAAAAAAGGGTACACAGTTAAAAGGGGGGGTCTCCCTCCCGCCGTCATGTCCTGTCTCCCAGCAACTGGCCCCAGAAGCGACCACTATTTTCAGTTTCTTCCTCCCTCCCTCCCTCCCTTCCTTTCTTTTTTGAGTTGGGGTCTCACTCTACGGCCCAGGCTGGAGTGCAGTGGCACCACCACAGCTCACCACAGTTTCAACTTCCTGGGCTCTGGAGATCCTTCCATCTCAGCCTTCCCAGTAGCTGGGACTCCAGGTACACGCCATTACATCCGGCTAATTTTTAAATTTTTTGTAGAGACGAAGTCTCGCTATGTTGCCCAGGCTGGTCTTGAACTCCTGGGCTCAAGCGATTCGCCTACCTTGGCCTCCCAAAGTGCTGGGATGACAGGCGTGAGCCCCACACCTGGCCTCGTTCCCATTTCTTATGGCTCCTTCCAGAGATGAAATATAATGGGTAGGCCTTGCCAGTTGCCCACCCATTATCCATCTTCCACCTCCTCCTTGCTAACGGGCCCCAATTTTGTTCAAGTGGCAATGTGCCCAGAGAAAAACACTCTCATTCCCAGACTCCTTTGCAGTGAGGGGCAGCCATGGGACCCAGTCCTGAGCAATGAGATGTGGGTAGAAGTCCCTGGGGAGGCATTCCTTTCCACTCCCCCAAAAGTCAAAGCGTCCAGAAGATGTCTGTCTTTCTATTTTCCTTCTGTCCTTTGACCTTTCTTTTTCATTTTTTTCTGCCTGGAATGTGGACTTGATGCCTGGAGGTGGAGCAGCCCCTTTGAGACCATGAGGATCAAGACAGCCTCAGAATGGGGGAGGGAGAAGAAGAAAGAGACCCAGCTGCTCACCACTGCTGGGCTGCCCAGCTCAGACTTGTGTTTGTTCAAGCCACTGTTGCAGGATTTTCTGATCTTTGCCCTCCTAATGGATGTCCCATGCCTAAATAAACATTTATATGAATCTATCTTCCTTATTCCCATAAGAAGGGTAACATATACTATACCTGCCCTTTGGAATCTTACGTCTCTGGGATATCTGGGAGACTGTTATAAATCAGCACACCCAGAGCTGCCCCAAACTTTCAAATAAACACATCCCGGCCTTGTGCAGATGCCCCAAGAGCTACAGCGAGCCCCTGCCCGGTGTACATTTGCATTTTTTTCAATTTCTTGTAGCTGCAAACAATCCTGCAAAGACAAACCAGGTAGAGTCCACCGCCCGCACGTGAGGGCAGATCTCCAGACGCAGAATTGCTGAATGAAAGAGCAGATGCCTTTTAGATGCGCTCAGATGTTGGCAAATTGCCCTGCAGAGAGGCTTGGTCGATTTGCACCCCGCCAACAATGTGGGAACCACCCACACGTTGTCCCCAATCCCTTCAACAACAAGATGTGACAGTGTCGATTTTGCTGAGGCTCCGGGAATTGTACGCGGCCTGCCCAAGGTCATCGCAGGCAACTGGTGGGGCGGGGATTTGAACCAGAGCCTGTCTGATACCAAAGATGTGCCTGTGCTCACACGACATAGCCTCCCAGGTGGGCGGGACTCCAGAGGCCCTCGGCAGAGAGGGAGGAGCCAATTCGACCCCAGTGGACAAGGGCCTTCGGGCTGAGCTGCAGGGAGCGCTGTGCTTGTCCTGGGCTGGATTCCGGCTCAGATCTGCCACTGTCTTGCTATGTGAACAAGTGCTGCCTCAGTTTCCCCATCTGTTAAAGGGATGGCTGGTCCCTAAGATCTTTTATTGCTGGGCTCCTTGAAAATCCCGAGGGTCTCCTGGGAGCTTCTCTTCAGACCTCAGCATGGAAACAGTCTTCTAGCGACTTTCTCTCCATTCCTGACCAAGCAGAGGTCAGCGCGGTGTGGGGGGGAGAAGAGCTTCTATTTCTATCTGCGGCCTGAGGTCACAGTCCCTGGGGGAGGCTGGACTGCAGGGGCGGGAACAGCCTGCTGCCCCGTGTGCTCTGTGGAGCACAGCTTCTTCTGGCTGACACCCGGATTCTCAGGGCCAAGCCTCCAATGACATGTTCCTACACTGAGTGCTTTCCAAAGTGTTTTTTACATGTATGCTCTGGGAGGGAGGGACTATTCTTATCCCCATTTTATAGATAAGGAAACAGGCACAGAGAGGCTAATCGACTTGCCCAAGGTCACTCAGCTAGTAAGTGGCAGCCAGGATTTGGCCCTGGGAAGTCTGCGGAACCCAGTCCTAGTCAGCCCTGACACTATTGGCATTTTGGGCCAGAACGTTCGGCTGTCGTGTACACTGCAGGGTGTTTAGTTGTATGTCTGGCCTCCACTCACTAGCCGCTCATGGGGATGTCCACCACCATGACCCAGACATTGTCAAGTGTCCACTCGGGTGGGGGGAGCAGCAGGGGAAGGGGGCAAAAATTACCTCCACTGAGAACTGCCGACTTGACACGGCTCCAGAGAAGTGGATCTTAGGCCTATCCTGGCTCAGTCTCTGGGCAGATACTCACAAAGCCCTGGAGAGGAACCTCATCAGAGGGCCGCCCTCAGCCAGCCTTCTCGGAGGCTGCTGATGGAAAATGTCGGCGAGGGGCCCCACTGGGCAGCAGAGGAAAGGCTTGGGTGGTGGCGTGGGCTTGGAGGTCAGCTGCGTGACCCTGGCAAGGGTCTTAACCTCTCTGAGCTGCGGTCGTCTCAGCCCAAATCCGAGTTAACCCCTGCGGCGTTGAGGAGCGAGGTTTAAATAAGGTATGATTGTGGATAAAAAAAAAACACAACCGAAAACCCGTCCCTCGCGGGTCTCGTTGAATAAAGCACAGTGCACACGTGGCATGGAACAGCCCTTAAAACAGATGTGGAAAGGTCATTTCTGTGGAGAGGGAAAGAGCTTTATGGCTCATTACTTTATAAACAGTTAAAAAGTGAGGCACAGAACAGTATGGATGACACAGGATCATGACATCAGGCCACTAGTATTAGGGATAAAATGATCTCTTGGCCCATCCTGGGGCCCATGGCTCGCCAGGCTCTCTCCCGAGCAGGGAAATGCAGTGGGGAAAAAACAAACAGAAAGCCCATCTCCCTGGAGCTGATGGGACAGGCATCTACAAACACACAGAGACCCTGTAAAGACATTCGAGAACAGGCTCCTTCCGGCCCTGGAGATGGGCAGTGCCATTTCCACCTTTTCACTGTCTGCCCTTTGGTCTTGTTTGAACGAGGCATTATCATGCAGATGCATTCATTTTATATTTTATTATTTTATTTTATAGAAAGCAGGATTTATTAAGAGGACAGAAAAGCTCTCACAGTGGGAGGGGACCCGAGGGGCTTGCCCGGATGCATTCATTTTAATAATCAGGTTTTACAAGACTTGATCAGAAAACGAGAAGGCAGAGAATGGTAGCTGGCTCTACCTAAGTGCTCTATTTTTTTAAAGCACCTACTATGTGCTGGGTACTCTGCTAGGTGTGGAGGACAGTGGTGAAAGAAAGATTTTTTTTAAAAGCTGGCCCCCAGGGAGAAGATAGGGGGACCCAGGCACGAGAGGAGGAGTGTCATTAGTATAGGAGTGCTGACGTCCAAAAGTTATGGAGACATCAGACCCCAGCAGAGGGGGACCTGCAGGTCTGGGGAGTTGGTCAGGGGTCGGAGCCCGGGCTCCAGGACTTTGTCCCCCAACCTGACTTTCACCCTGGGTTGCTCACAGGGTGTGGTGCTGTGACCCTGGAGCCAACAGGAACGGCGAAGACTGACTGGATACTTAGAACCAGTAGGCACACTGTAAGCACTTTACCTGGATTAACTTACTACAAGCCTATGTAGTTTTTATCTCCATTCTATAAATGAGAAAGTCAAGGCACAGAGAAACTAGGCAACTTGCCAAAGGTCACACAGCAGAACCAGAAGTAAAACCCAGGTATTCTGCTACAGACCCCTCACTGTGACTACCTCCTGTCACGACTTTCTTTTCCTCCTCCTCTTCCTTGCTTATCAGGGCCAGTCCTCTGCCTCTGTGTCCTTCCCTGGACATGAGGATGGTCCTCTGGCCCCACCCGCAGCAGAACATGCAAGGGTTGGTGGACAGCCCTCCAGAGCTTCGCCTGTCCAGGGGCTTGTAGGGTGTCCTAGATGCACCCTTGGAGTCCAAGTGACAGAGGGGATGAGAGTGAGCAGAAGCCAGGGGCACGCTGGGCTGTCTGCCTGCCTGTCCCTTAGGGATGAGGATCAGGGTTACTCTCAGAGCCCAAGCATCTAACTGAATCTCCCTGCAGCCCCTGAATGAGCAGCAAATGAGTCCTAACCCTGATCACACTGATCCTGACCCTGGCCACATATTCCTTCAAGACCCTGGTCACACACTGATCCCTGACTCATAGACGGAGCCCCCATCCTGACCACAGGCCTGGTCCTAGTCTGAGCCATAACCCAGACCACACACTGACCTTGGTCTCAGACTGAGCCCCCATCCTCGGCAAGAATAAGCCCGGAGCCTCATCACACACTGGGTCCTGACCCTGCTTGCAAACTCAATCCTGACCCTGCTCACTGGTTGAACCCTGACCCTAGACACAGACTGAGACCTGATCCTGGACACACACTGGGCCCTGGCCCTCATCACGGACTGATCCCTGATCCTGGCCATAGGCTCAACCATAACCTGGTCCTAGGGTGAGCCATGACCTTGGCTACATACTGATCTCTGATCCTGGTCACAGACTGAGCTTGACTCTGGTCTCAGATGTCCAACCCTCTCCAAACGCTGCCGTTTACGTCCAGGGGTCCAGGGAACTCCCAGAATACCCTCTTCCCACCTCACCCCAGAGCTTGGACCAGTCATTCAATCACTGACCTGTGCAGGTCGTCCAGCCTGCCACCCCCAGGGCCAATCTGAGGGGACTTAGAGCCTTAAGAAGGACAGAGGAGGCACGATTTAGACAGAGCTCAATTCTTGGGAGGACTCTTTCCATCCGGAGGCTCCCGAACTCCTCCCATTTCTCCCTGCCCCTTTCCTCCCCCGTTCACGCACATAATCCTCCTGAAATAAAATTCATCAGCAAATTCTGCCTTTAAGGAAGGGAGGTCAGACAGCAGCCCGCCCAGCAGTTGGGTGGAATTCTCTTACTAGGAGGAAGCACGGCGGGCGGGAAGGGCCTGCTCCCTTCTGAGGGGCTGCGGCACTCCTGACAGGTGCAGGCAGTGGAGGCTAACAAGGGAGCCCGTCCTCCGGGAGGCTGGCTGCCCCAGATCTGGCCCCTGTCCTGGGAATCTGCCCCTGTCTGAGCCACGGCGGGGGAAGGTCTTGAAACGGTTTCCAAGGAGCTTCCGAGGATTGTGGGGCCCAGGCAGGACCTCAGCGCTGGGAGAGTGTCCCTGTGGGTTCCTTGGGGAATGAAGCCCCCCCCCGCCACCAAGGCCCCCCTGGACATAGGGCAGGGCGTGGGATGAGGAGCATGGGGCTCATTCCTTCCCATACCTGTGGAATGCAAACATCTGACGCCAGCAGACGCAGAAGTTTCCACCCACTTCCCCTCCCAGCTCTGGAAGGGAAAGACATTGGTTCCCGCGGGTGGGGGTTCTGGAGGGAGGAGGGAGGCGTGGTTGCTGAGGCCGGCAGGGCGGTTCTGGGCAGGGGGGTCCAGACAGGCATCGGTCACGTCCTGCTGACCCCCTACGAGGGCCTGGGAACTGTGTCCTAGTCAGGGTGGTCCAGAGTCAAGGATACTGTGAGCCAGGCAGTCAGACATGAAAGTGGGAAACAGCTGGTCAGCCTGTCAGTCACCTTGTCAGTCAGACTCAGAGACAGGCAGGTGATCCGTCACTCAGTCATTTGATCAGGACCATGGTTAGACATGAAGCAGACAGACAGACGGCCAGTAAGTCAGTCAGAGGAAGAAAGGGTCATCATCTTTTAGACACAACAGGCATCCAGCAGATGGGCAGAGAGATAAACAGGCTATCTGTCGGCCATGTTATCAGTCAGCCACGGAGACAGTTAGACAGCCAGTCAGTCAGACAGGAGATGGACAGCTAGGCCTAGTCACTTATCTAATTACAGCCAGCCAATGCCCTGGAAGACAGACAGCTGGACAGAGAGCCTGTCAGACAGACATGGAGACATACCATCGCCAGTCACCACTCATTCATGTGGTAAGACACCTAGGCGGGTGGGCGGACAGACAGTGCTCAGAAAAGCATTCCGATGAGGAGATGGGCAGAAAGACTGTTTGCTTTGCCTTGAGTTAGTTAAGTACGATAGCCACAGCCAGGCAGACAATCAGTCGGTCTTCCACGTGGTCAGAACTCTGACAGAGCAGTGAGACGGGGAGCCGGTCAGCGAGGCACCCACTCGGTCAGATGCACAGTGGACGGTCAGACACCCAGAGTTTAGGCAGACGTGGAGACAGACAGGCAAGCAGTCAACCACCCATGCAGCCAGACAGGCGGACAGACAGACACGGCCATTCACCCAGGCGGTCAACCATCCAGTCAGTAAGACAGTGTCAGTAAAACCCAACCTGCCCCCAGCCAGCGATGCAGCTGGTCATCACAACAGACAGCCGGGCTGGCAGAGCCAGAACAGGATGCTATGAGGAAGATAAGGAAAGGAGAAGGTGGTCCCGAGCTCCCAGAACAACTGGGTGTCTCAACACTCCTGTCAACATTCTTACACAATCCCTGGGACAGTCAGGGAAAGCTTCCTGGAGCAGGAGGGAGCAGGATTAGCCTCAGCAAACAGAAGTCATGCATGCAGGATGGGCCACCGCGTACCTCCCAGCTAGAACCTGAGTCTCCCTTTCCCTCACTCCAGTCTTCTTCCACACACCCACCTCTACCTCACCAGGCCCCGCCCCACCCCAAGACTCATCCCCCTTCTCCCTCTGAAGCGCCTGGCCTCCCTCTACAGGCTACAGGCCTGGAGAAGGGTTGTGTGTGTGTGTGTGTGTGTGTGTGTGTGTGTGTGTGTGTGTGTGTGTGTGTGTGTGTGTGTGTGTGTGTGTGTGTGTGTGTGTGTGTGTGTCTCAGCACTGCCAAGCTCCCCCTCCACTGGAGTGGGGGGTTGGGAGTCCTCCCAGGCCACTTCCCGTTTTGGGAATCGGGCTGAGAACTATGCAAGAGACAGAAATAATTCCTTTTTCGAGCCTGGCCAAAGCTGTAGCAACCCAAACATTGGCACAGAACCCGTGCCGGGGAAGGGGGGCATCCAGGGGTGGGGTGCAGCCTTGGGCCCAGGGAGACAAAGGCCTGGGTGTCTGCAGAAAAACCTCCTCATCCAGTGCTGGGGCTGGGTACCAGGACGCTGGAAAATTCGAGGGTCCCAGTGGAGTTGCCAGGCCAGCACAGGTCCAGAGTGGGAGAGGAGGCCAGGTTACCAAAAGAAAGGGCAAGAAAGAAGTCACAGAGGTCCTGCCACAGACAACTTGAAAACAGACCATTTCTCGTGGTCAGAGAGGGATTCCTGCCATCTCCTGAGAACACACCCACTCCTGTGGGCAGACCCACTGACCACTCAAGTAACAGATGGCGGCCAGAGAAGCATGTAGCACACAGTAGGTGCACACCAAATGCAAGTGTTCTTGTGACTGAAATTCAAACAGAGCCAGCTACTGTATTACCTCCTAGCCTGTGACCCTGGGCAAGTCACCTCCGCTGACTCAGCCTCACACTTCTCATCTGTAAAATGGGAGCAACGACAGAACCCACTTCCCAGGGTGGCCACAAGGATTCAATGACAGGATGGACGTAGAATCGAGCACCCAGTAGGTGTGCCACTCATTTTAGCCCTTCCTCCTTTCTCTCCTTCTTTCTCGAAGCATTATTATCATCTTACTGTGGTCTTCCAGCCACCCAGCCAAAGGCAGATCTAGGTTGCCATTTTCTGGGTGACGTCCACCTGGAACCAGCCTCTTTCTCTGAGCTCAGTGTCCCCCTTGTGTGAAATGATAGTAGTTCAGGATGGGAGGAGATGTCCCCAAGAACCCTTTCAGCGCATCACCATGAACCCCTGGCATCTCCACACCCAACGACTGCACCATTCCCAGCAGGTGCCTCACTCTGGTATGCTGGAGATACATGTGGTTCTGAGGAAGCAAACCCCAACCCCTGGCCCAGGGATATGCCACTTGGCACATGGCATCCCCTAGCCACAGAGCTTGCCCGAGTGGGGCATGTGACTGAGTTAGGCCAGTTTATTGGGTTCTGAGGTTTTGGCTGGGAAGAGTGGGGGTTCTCTTTTTTTCTGGAAAACATAGTTTGCATGTGTGAAGACTCGAGGTGCTGCAGTCCAAGAAGGGAGCCACTCAAGAGCAAAACTGACTCCCAGAGGAAGACAACGCAGAGTAAGCCCTTGATATGGCAATGACATTGCGACCCCTCCCCCGGCCCCAGATCAAACCTGCACTTTTCAGTGACATCCGCCAATAAATGCCCTTTATTGTCTATACTCGTTTGATTTGACTTTCTGCTTCTTGCCCCCAAATACACCCCAACAGAATCTTTGCCAGTTTTAGTCCTCAGCGTGGCCCTTCCAAATAGATACTATTGTTCTCCCCATTTTAGGATGAGGAAACTGAGGCTCAGAGAAGTGAGGTGACCAAAATCACAGAGCCAGAAAGTGTCAGGGCCGGGATTTGAACTTGGAAATGTCTTGTGCTCTTTTCACCATGCTGTATGACCCTCCCTTTTCTCATCTATGGGCACGTAAGAGGGGCACAAACACTAACAGCCACCACCAAACTCCAGTAAAAACTGTCCCAGGGAAGAGCAGTTGCCTATTGTCAAAGTCTGGAAGACACTTAGAGCTCATTCAGCTGACCCTCTGTTCCAAGGACGGAGAGGCTGAGGACCAGAGCGGGGGAAGGGACAGAGAAAGCAGGTGGCAGATTGAGAGCTAGGACCTGAGATAAGAAGAGGTTGTTCCTGCAAGGGCTGAGGGGTCATGTGCTGGTTCATGCTGTTCCTTGTGGTAATAAACCTTCTCACCCTTTTGGACAACTGCCCCTCCTCTACTCTCAGGCCATGTGGCTTGGGTGAACCTGGCTCCACCTCTGGCTCCAGGCCTGGCCAATCTGAACTGTGGATTCCCCCCAGGAACAACGATCGCCTCAATGTGGGCATGTGACCCAAATAAGCCAATCAGAGTGAATCCTGGGACTATGAGAAAGCAGTCCCAAGTGAGCTCCCTGTTTGCCCAGGTAAGGACAGGCTCAGGCTCCCAGCCTTCAGCAGGCCACCAGGGCCAGTCAGAGTTTAATCACCTCGTTTGTTTTCATGGTATTCATTTTCAACTGGCTTCAATTTAGGGTGACCTGCTCAATCCGGTTTGCCAGAATCATCCAGATTTTAAAAATGGAAGTTCCACCTCCAGGGAACAACCCTGGTCCCATGGAGGCAGGGACGGTTGGTCACCCTGCTCCAGTGGGTGGGTATCAGATACTGGTTTTCCATGAATGGCAGGTTCCTTTAATAAACATTTAAACTTTAAAATGGAGCTGTTTAAGGGGAAAATACTAAGAAAATAATAGCACGTTTGGTGACAGCAAATGGCCAAAAATTACAAAAGGTGCGCATGCATGATGGTTTTGGGAGACATGGTGCCTGCAGGTCTGGAACTCAAGCTCAGTTCCTGGGGTGGTGGCCACTGGTTGTTTGACCTTAGGCAAGTTGCTCACCTCCCTAGGTCTCCTCCTCCTCCCCAACTCACAAGGTCAACCGTCTTCACAGGGGCAGAGGCCAGAGGCAGGGTTGGTGTGGGCGGGCAGGCTCTGTTCACCCTTCAAGAGCACATCCTCTCTATAAAGCGTGAGCTCCTCCCAGGGCAGACCCTGAAGCCACCAGCAATGGCTCACAAATCCTCAGAGAGACCCCTCATTCCTCACTCACGACTGCTGCGTTTGGCTGAGGGGGCCATGTCTGCAAATTAGCCACCATTCAGCTGAGCCACTCATTAGAGATGCTAATTGCCTGGTGCCCAAGCAGCCCCACCCCTTGCTGGCACAGGCAGCTGGCTGTCGATCCCTGCCATTATTGTCTGATAACAGTGCTTGATTTGTCTACACAGTCCAGGGCTCCCGCACGCCTGCTGTGTGCATTGAACTACCAGCCAGCACAGTGCATGGAGCGCGGCTTGCGAATACTCAGAGTACACAGGTGCTAGCAGAAATCTATTCCTGTGGAGGAATCTGTGGATGCATGCACCCTCATCCATGCCTGCTTAGGCCCCCAAGTGTGGCGATAAATCAGTGTCACGTATGCGTGTGTGCTCGGTGATCCATGCATACTCCTGCTCAGAAGCAGCCTGGACATGTCTGCACAGGCTCGAGTACACATGGGCATGCTACATGGGTTGTGTGAGGATGACATGACAGAACACCTGTCAGGAGCCCTGACCAGTGGCTGGCCTGTGATTAAGGACCCCTAAATAATTGAGATCTCTTCTGATTTTTCCCAGTGCTCTTTTATTTATTGAGGTATAATCACACATTATAAAACGCACACGCTTTTAAGTGTTCAGTGTGATACCTTTTAATAAATGGATACACCTGTGTAACTACCGCCCCAATTAAGGTACAAAACACTTCTGTCAACCAGAAAGTTCCGTCAGGTTCCCTTCCGGTCAGTATCCCCAAAGGCAACCGCTGTTCTGATTTCTCTCAGTGGAGCTGAGTTTCTCCTGTTCTTAAACCTTGTGTCAATGGAATCATGCAGTGCATCTTCTTGATACGACTATTACCTACACTCAGGTGTGTGCAAACAAGCACGCCCAGCCACACACACTGGCACACATGTGTGGTGCTCAGTCACCCTCAGACATGGAGATTTCTGAGCTGTAAGTCCCTTGGCCTCCGTGTGACGCTCATCTTGGCCTCTCCAGGGCCAGCGGCTATAGGAGGTAGGGGACCCTGGGGCTGACCACAGAGGCTCCTTCCACATTCCTGCAGCTCCCCTCGCTGGGGGACCTCAGCCAAGCACCTAAAATCCTAGTTTTCTCTTCTGTACAATGGAGTGAAACCATCATAGCTCCCTTGTGTTGGGGACTTCCTGTGTGGTGAGCCCTGACTTAGGGCTGCACAAGTCCTAACCCAGCCATCCAGGGAGAGCCATTGCTCCTCAGAGGAACCCGAAGCCCAGAGAAGCCCAGCGGGTTGTCCAAGGTCACACAGGGTGGAAGCGGCAGGGCTGGGATTTGGCCCCAGAGCGTTCACTTGCCACCATGACAGGTTCCCTCATCACGGAGGGACTCAGAGAGTCACTATGTCCATGCCCTAGAACCCACCAGGTGCTTCATAGGTGTTGCATGTGGCTACTACCAAGCACATTTACATCCACTGTCTCACTGATGCCTCAGAACAACCCATTTCACAGTTGAGGAGACTGAGGCTCAGGAAAGTCAGTGGCAAAAAACATCCAGATCTTCTGAATCTAAGGCTCACATTCCTTCTATTCCCCCACTCAGGATATTCTACTCCACCAGGTAGAAACTTTCTTTTGTTGACTGCTGTGTCCTCAGCATCTAGCAGAGTGCCTGGCACATAGTTGGCACTCAATAAATGTTCTCCCGATGAAAGGGAACCCCAGAGAGCAGGGAGGATTCACCGAGCCAGCGCCCTCCTGTTATAATGGGGGACCCAAGACCTAGAGAGAGGGTGTGACTTGTCCAAGGTCATTCAGCGTCTCGGCACCACTGAAGCCATTATTTTCTCCCCTGCCTGGCTCGCCTTCTCTCCCTCCTGACCGGAGCAGGCCAAGAGACTGGGAGCCCCCGAGGCACTCTTGAAGGCCACGTTAATGGGGAGTTGGCACAGAGCCTCTCCAACTTCATTAAGCCATCCAAGGTCGGTGCGGAAGGCTGCCAAGCCAAACCTCAGAAACCGGTTGAAAGGAAGCGAGGCCCAGCTTGCCAGAGCCTTTGTGCTGGGGACAGGGAGCGTTCCTGGCAGAGCAGGCTTGGAGGGAGGCTGGCCAGCCTCTAAAAGCCTTCGTGAACCAGCGCTGGGACTGCCGCCCACTCTGGCCACTGTCCCCTCTCAATCAGCAGAAGCAGCAAACTCTTCAGCCCTGTAGAGACAGTGGAGAGCGGCCTGGAGTCTGTGCATAGGGGGCAGGGTTGATAAAACGAGCCCCTACCCCAGGGAAGAGGCAGGAAGGCGGGAACATGGAGGCACACAGCCCTAGCACTTGGCCATGGGGTCAGATTGGAACGCACTGGCCACCACCCTTTATGCCTGTGCTAGGATGTCCCTAGAAGCAGAGCCTGAGATAAGGGTTCTTGGGGACGTGACTCACTGAGCAGGGCTCTTTAGGAGACAGGGAGAAAGAGACGCGGGCTGGGGCAGGAGCGAGCCAGCAGTGAGCCAGCAGTGGTCTCAGCTGAAGCCTGGCTTCAGCCCCATCCCTGGGGAGGGCTGAAGCATGAACTGCACCATGGCATTGACCCCACCTTGAAGGATGAGGGCTGAGCTTCTGTGCCCCGACTTGTGAGTCACAAGCTACAGGCCGCTTGGAGAAGGAGAGGAGAGCCCTGCAGGTTGAAATCCCCCAGGCAGGTGACTCCCGGGGGCCGAGGGCAGTGGTGTGAAGGGGGCCCGTTGTGAGCTGCTGGCTGTCAGAATTCACAGTGGCGGGGGTGTGGGTGCCCCAGCTCGGAAGCAGGGTGTGGGTGGGGAGCTTCCAGCAGCCTCCACCCTGGCAGTCCTCTGACTGCATTAATTCGTCACCCTCTAAACCTCCCAGCCTAGGGCCAACCCTCAGAAGAAACGTTAAAGACTGGACTGAACTGAGACTGTCTACCATCTCCATCACGGGCCACTGAATCCTGTGTTTGTAAACAAGTGGCCCTGCTTACACCATTACATTTGTCCCTGTCATGTTTGCGGGACACTGAGGGTAGACCCTCAGGGTCGTAGCTTTTAGGCTTTCTGAGCTGATGTATCCACTGGGGGGCCTCTCCCAGAGGACAGTATAGATCCTGGTGGGAGGACCTGGCTAAGAAGGTGAGGTTACAAGGTGAGAAAAGACAAGATGGCCGAGCCTGGCCTCACGGGAGGCCCCAGGACAGGATGTGGACGACGGCAAGATCCGATCTCATGAGAGGGTGGCAGGACAGAGTGGAGGACTAGGTACAGGTGAGAGGCCTTAGGAAAGGTGAGGGCTAGGCCTGCAGCCCCCATCCCAGCTGCTAGAGGTTCTAGACCTTCCGGCCCTGAGCAGGACAGGGGTAAACGCCTCACATGGGCACAGCACTCTACAGTGAGCAAACAACCCATTCGCTCAGCATCTTGAGGAAGGCGACCTGGGGTGGGAGGTTGAATTTGATGCAGGGGGAAACTGAGGCTTAGAGAAGTGCACTAATTTCATTTATTATCAAATGTTGATTAGGCGCCTACTGTGTGCAAGGCACTAGTTCAGGAGCTGCAGTACTCAGGAAACACAACAGAAAGCTCTTGCGGTGCTTATCTTCAAGTGAATTGGGAGTGGGGTGGGAAGGAGGTAACCCTTGCTATATCGGGATTGGAGGGAATGGGGAACAAAGCAGGGCGGGGAGATGGACGTTGCCATTTGACATGGATGGCCAGGGAGGCGTCTCTCTCCAAAAAGGAAGCATTTGAAGAAAAACTTGAGAGTGAGGGAGCAGGTGACGCCGATAACAGCAGGAACAGCCAATGCCGAAGCCCTGAGGTGGAATCACAGCAGAGGTGGAGATGAGGTCAGAGGTCATAGGGGTGGGTCCTGCAGGCCAGAAAGGCCACCGCAGGGACTTTGCTTCTGCCCAGAGTGAGACTGGAAGGCGTTGGGGGGCTGGAGAGAGGGGTGACGGGATTGGACTTGGGCTCCTGCAGGACCTCCCGGCTGCTGTGGGAAGAGTGGACACAGTACAGCAGGTGACCAGTGAGAGCGTGGCTGTAGTATCCCAGGTGACAAATGACAGGACGTGTTCTAAAATAGTGTTTTTCAACTTCGGCACTGTCGACATTTGGGGCTGAATGGCTCTCTGTTGTGGGGGCCGCCCCGGGCATGTGGGGTGGGTGGCTGCACCCCTGGCTCCTACCCACAAGATGCCAGGAGCACCTTCCCCTGGTATGACAACAAAAACATCTCCAGACAGAGCCAGATGTCCCCCTGGGACAAAAATCCGCCACGGTTGAGAACCTCTGTCTAAAACAGGGATCAGTCAGCTGGGCTCACGGGCCAAATGCGACTGTTGAACAACCTGCAGGCTAAGGACAGATTTCACCCGGCTCCATATTGAGGACCTCTCGGCCTGCAAAGTTCAACTATTGACTGTCTGGCCCTTTAAGGAAAAGCGTCCTGACTCCCAGGCAGGAGTGTTAATGAGGGTGGTGACAAGAGGCTGAGGTTGACACACTTTGAAAATCAGGCGGTGAGAGATGCCACACAGAATGGCTCCCAGGTCTTGCCCTCTGTGTCTGGAAGGAGCTACTGAGATGGGGGGAGGGAGGGGACCGGAGCAAGTCTGCAGCGGAAGGCGGGCCTCATCATGCTCAGCGGGGCAGGCTCAGCGCTGGCGTCCCAGCTCTGCTAGGCACTCGCTGGAGAGCCCCGAGCAAAGGAATGAAAGGACTGGACCCCTCTGAGCCTCGGTTTCCTCACCTGTAAAAAGGAGGCTGCTAGGAGGAGGGTGTGGCTCATATGGGCTCAATCTCTGGATCGGAGGCTTTTACGGTAAGTGCCAAGGCGCAGCAGGCTTTTAAAGTGTGTTTTGAGGCCAGGAGCAGTTGGCTCATGGCTGTAATCCCAGCACCGTGGGAAGCCCAGGCAAGAGAATTGCTTGAGGCCAGGAGTTCAAGACCAGCCTGGGCAGCATAGTGAGACCTCATCTCTACAATGAGTAAATAAATAAGTGTGTTTTGAGGCCCACCTGCATCAGCACCAGCTGAGATGCTAGCTAGGAATGCAAATCCCAGGCTGCCTCAAGAGATGCTGATTCTGTGGCTCCGGGGACAGACCTGGAAATCTGAACGGCTGAAGTTTGAGAACCGCTTACCTAGGGCTTGGGTGTCCAGTTGAGGAGAACGGGGTGGCCTCCCTGCACAGAGTTGAAATGCTCTTAAAGATCACACAGGCTGGGCATAGTGGCTCACGCTTGTAATCTCAGTACTTTGGGAGGCCGAGGTGGGAGGATTGCTTGAGTCTAGGCATTTAAGACCAGCTTGGACAACATAGCAAGATCTTGCCTCTACAAAATATCAAAAAATTAGCCAGGTGTGGTAGCGCGCTCCAGTAGTCCCAACTACTCAGAAGGCTGAGGCAGAAGGATAGCCTGAGCCCAGGAGGTTGAGACTGTGGTGAGCTGTGATTGTGCCACTGCACTTCAAACTGGGTAATAGAGTGAGGCCCTGACTCAAAAAAAAAAAATCACACAGCCAAGCCATGTGCCCCATTATGCAAATGAGGGACCCAAAGACCAGAGAAGCTGAGTACCTTGTGTGAGGTCACACAGCTGGCAAGCAGCAGAGTTGGGTCTAGCATGTAGATGAATACATGCAAAGGTAATAGCTGGCTCAGGTGACACGTACTTATATCTGGATCTGGGTGAGAGACGAAATTTCATTTCGGGACGCTAACCCTTTTGGACGTGGGAGACGGACATGTGTGTCCTTCCCATTCCAGCGTGTTAAATGACTCTCCCCAGACTCTGGCTGAACTGATTCCTTGGAAAAACAGGAGCCTCCTCTCTGGGACACTCCCTGAGCATCCAGGGTCCCCCAGTCTTCTGCTGAGCCCCAACCTGCAGCATAGTGGGCTTGATGTCCCTTGTGTCACAATGTGGGACACAAGCCACCAGGATTTGATGCACTGACATCTGCGTTTCTCAGCCTCAGCTGCACAATGGAATCCGCTATGAAAGTGGCTCAAGTCTGTAATCCCAGCACTTTGGGAGGCCGACTCAAGTTGGTCCCCTTATTCATGTCACCTTCTGGCTTTAGGGATTGGTTCAGGATGGTCACATGACTCAAGTCTGTCCAATCAAAGCCAATCCTGGGACTTTTGCTGGAAGAGCCAGGCAAGATGGTCTCTCCCCGCCAGGAGGATGGAGTCTGAAGGAAACGTCAGCTGACAGAAGGGAAATGACCTGTCCAAGGTCACAGGCCCTGGTGGTGGAGCTAGGATTTGAACCTTGCCCACCTGCCCCAAAAGGTAGTATGACCTCCAACTAAACCACGTTTCTAGTGAATTCCCTGGGATTCTTCATTTTAAAACCTCCTTCAGAACTTGTTTCCTGGGTTGAGAGTTCTTCATAGGTAGGGTTTACTTAAGTAAAGTTCAAAAGCACCTCATAAAATATAAAAGCTGAGAGAAGACAGTTATGATCATTCACCACATTCTGAGCACCAGAGAAGACACTCGACCACTTGTAAGGAATGTGGTGGAGTTCCAGCTGAATGTTTCAGACTATCTCATCTCTCCCCACTCAAAGGAGGATGATGTTTGCTTTCAGCAAACTCTGACAACTTCTGAAGTCATTCCTCCATCCATCCATTCCACATGGATTTACAGGGAGGTGGGCAGAGGGCTAGGCGCAGGAGAGACAGAGGCACATAGCAGACAAAGTCCTACCACTGGGAAGCTAACAGTCCAGACAGGTTGGCAGGCAGTGATCAGATAATCACTTAAGCCATGTGATATTACAGTCGGAATGAAGGCCATCTAGGAGACAGACAGAGAACTTTGAAAGTCCATAACGGGGATTTTGGCCTACTTAGAGATCAGGAAAGGTTTTCTGGAGGAGGTGACTTTCAATCTGGGAGCTTTAGGGTGAGAGGCCAGATAGATGGTAAAGAAGAGAGAAAACAAGCATTCCAGGCAGAGGGAACAGCATGTGCAAAGGCCCAAGGCAGGAAGGAATGTATTAAGTATGAGGTCAATAGGGCTGGACACAGGGACCAGGTGATGGTGTGGTGCGGGGAGATGAGATCAGAGAGAGGGATAGGCTGGCCTCATGGTGTCCTGCAGGCCACTGGGAAGAGATCTGCCCCCCCACCCCCCACCCTGCAACAAACCATCCTGCAACAAATCCTTCATTCGACAATTATTTAGTACCTATGATACCCTAGGCAGTTTTAGGCACTGGGGAGGCAGCAGCAAAACCCAACCAAGTCCCTCTCAAATGGGTTGGGATGAGACAGACAAGAGCTGAGAAGCCTGTACTATACCAGGTGGGGGAAGGACTGGCCACAGGGATTGGATCAGGATGGTCACATGACTCAAGTCTGTCCAATCAGAGCCAATCCTGGGACTTTTGCTAGAAGAGCCAGGCAAGATGGTCTCTCTCTGCTAGGAGGATGGAGTCTGAAGGAAACGTCAGCTGACAGAAGGGAAGTGACCCGTCCAAGGCCACAGGCCCTAGAGGTGGAGCTGGGATTTGAACCTTGCCCACCTGCCCCAAAAGGTAGTACGACTTCCAACTAAACCACGTTTCTGGTGAATTCCCTGGGATTCTCCGTGAAAACAAGAAGGGCAGGCAGAGAGGTGAGCAAGAAGGTGGGCAGGGGTGTGTTACCAGCATTTGCTCGGGACGCGACCAGCCAGTCCCTCCCGCCAGCCCCCTTTCCACCAGCTGCTCATTGCTCACACCATCATAAATTGAGGTGAAAGATGACTTTCAGCCCCCTCTACCCCATGACCGATAAAGTTCCCCATTCAGCTGGCACCAACAGCGCATTTGTGGTGACCGCAGTGACCAACACACCATTCCGCTTCCCCACATGTTGCTGCCAGCCCATCTTCCGGGCTGGGATGCCACAAACCCTTGGCACCTGGCTCTGCCCCTGGCCTGACACCGCTTGACTTTCCCTGGATGATGGAGCTGTGATATCACCCAGGTGTCCCCCAGGGGGCTGGCGGAGCTGCCTCCTTGGGCCTATTCCAAGCCACACGGAAGAGGTGGGCTTAAACGGAGGTAACAGCAGGTTCCGGGGTCTTCGGCGGTGGTGAGGGAGAGGGTCACACTTCAGCCACCTTCCTGAGGGTCCTGTCACTTTTGCCAGCACGGCCCAGGGGCTGGGCATCAGACACAGTGAGAGAAAGGGCATGAGCACCAGAACCTGCTGGCTCTATGGAACTTTGGGACACTCCTGTGGCTTACATTCCTTCTCGAACTGCTGCCAGGAGAGTGGATGGTGAAGGGTAATGACACACGCAGGGATGAGACTCACAACACCACAAGCAGGGCACCGGAGTGGCAGCTCCAAACGCCAGCCTTCTGAATGTGCCTGCCAGAATTCCGATCGTGTTCTGACCTTGAGCCTCAGCATTCCGACTCGGTACATGAGCTCCACCCTGGAACATCGGCATTTGACCTTGCCCGCTAGAGTTTTAATCATCAATAGCAACGTTCTGGCCATGCACTCCTGGGGTCCAATTACAGGATTTGAGGATTCCGACCTTGAATCTCAGAGCTGTGACCTTGAATGGTGGTCCTCCGGCACTGAGCACAACAGCAGAGATCGGTGAGCCCCGGTATTCCAAGCCAGGGCCCCCTCATCTCTGCTGAGAACCTCTGAACCTCCAAGCTTTCTGGCCTGAAATACCAGAGCTGACATTACAAGGATAGAGAGTTTAGTTCTACACAATAAACTTTTCCACTGGCCCACAGCCCTAAGAAGTAAGCCAAATGCTTGGATGATGACGATGAGAAAAGCACGACACAAATAACACTGGCTTACATTTGGTACCCAGCAGGCGCTTGGCTGAGCACTCGACCTGTCTTATCTCCTCAATCCTCTGGGCCACCCCAGAGAGTTTATTATTCCCATCTTACAGACGAGGAAGTTGAGGCCCAGAGCCAGACCAGGTTGCTGACTCAATATCTAGTGATCTTGTGCTTTCTCCAGCCTCTACAGTACCTTTATTTCCTTCTCAGCTTGAAGGGTGAGTGGGGCACGCTGGAACTCATCAGCTAATAAGTTTAGGATTTACCTGAGAAATCCCCTCACTTTTGTTGGCGTCCTCCGGCATGAGCTGCCTTGGTTTTGGAGCCAAGTCCCACCTTGGGAGGATAGTCATTCATGCAGCAAATACTTGCCAACCTGGGCTGTGCTTGACACTGGGAATAAGAAGAGGGGAGGGGGCGTGATGGTTAATTTCATGTGTCAACCTGACTGTGCCTCGGAGTGGCCAGGTTGAACATTCCTGGGTGTGTCGATGAGGGCATTTCTGGATGACATGAGCATTTGGGTTGGTGGATTTAGTAACGTGAACAACCCTCCCCAATGTGGGTGGCATGGTCCAAACCGCAGAAAGAACAAAAAGCCGAGGAAGGCTGAGTCCAGCCCCCTTACTTCCTGTCTGCCTGCGTGAATTGAGCGGAGGGTCTTTCCTGCCCTTTCACCATCGGCTCCTCGGACTCAGACAGAAGGACACCACGGGCTTTCCTCTGGGTGTTCAGATTGCGGGACTTCTCAGCCCTGTGCTCCTGTGAGCTAGCTCCTCGACATCAATGTCTCCTTGGTTCTGTTCTTCTGGAGAACCCTAACGAATCCAGGGAAACTGCTGCTTCTGCGACCTGAGCTCTATCGCCCTCCTCCCTTCCGGGGGGTGGGGTCCTCAGAGGCAAGAAACATTCCCCGCCCCCCTTCTGTGCACACAAAGGCTCTGTGACACACGGGTCAAACACTAGAGCCCAAGAGGCTGAGTGTGGTCCCCAGACGTGTTCTGGTGCACTTGTTCCAGTGTTTTGAGTTTTTAAGAGTGATTTGCCAACATTGAAAAATGACAGGTTGGCAGGCAGTGATCAGATAATCACTTAAGCCATGTGATATTACAGTAGGAATGAAGGCCATCCAGGTGGCCAAGGGATTATTGCATGTGGAAACGAAAGTTTCTGGCTGAGTCCAGAACATTGAAAAATTGGGATTATTGCATGTGGAAATGAAAGCTTCTGCATGAGGCCAGAATCAGCCTGGAACTGAACAGCAGCGGTCCCGGGCCACAGACCCTCACTCCCTGCCATATGGTGGCCGGAAGTTGACACTAAGGCTGGACGTGGCCAGGCACCTTCCCTGGCCGCACCTACTACAGGTCCTCCCTCCGAGGCCTTCACTAGCTGGCAAGGCCTGCCTGGCTCCTGCAGCCCCTTGAGTCTGAGGCCCCCCGGGGCCTGGTGGGAGGCTGAAAGGTGCTCTTTCTTTGACAGATTCTCTAGGACTCCTAAGGACATGAGACCTTCTTCCCTAGGGGCAGGGCTGGCTCCGTGGGTATGCAGCCTGCAGCCACGTGGACTCTACGCTCAAAGGGCCCCCCTTCTGGCATGATCTACATGATCACCATCCCAGAATTCTTACTTATTTCCCGCACAAGGCAGCTGCATTTTTATTGCATACTGGTCCCCACAAATTCTGTGGCTGGCCCTGCCAGCAGGTCACTCAGTAATGAGGGGCACCCAGCCCTCCACACACCCTGCCCCTAAGGAGTGCTCTAATGAAAAATCATTTTCTGTCTGGAAAACCATCTCTTTGAATGAGCCGATTCTCCCAGTTAGGACATATCCCAGTTACATATTTTAAAAAATTTGTAATAGAAACAATTAAATAGAGACGAGGTCTCGCTCTGCGGCCCAAGCTAGTCTCAAACTCCTGGGCTCAAGTTATTCCCTGCCTCAGTCTCCCGAAGTGCTGGGATTACAAGTGTGAGCCACTGTGCCCGGCCAATCCCCCGTTTTTATCCGGGAGGGGCTGAGGGCAGCAGCAAGGGGACTTTCCTCGGGTTGCATCTGCACCCAGCCTTATGTGGAGGAGGACGCTCAGGGGCCCATCAGAGAATGGGGAGTGTGGTGGAGGCCAGGTGTGGAGGTGGAGGAAGCGTCTAATCACACTCCCTCCCAGCCACTCCTTTGCACACGGTGGGAAGAGTTGGAGCAGGCGAGGGTATCCTTGGGGTCTGGGCAGGGCAGACTCCTGGGGAAAGGAAGGAGGAAAGGAAAAACCACTTAACACGAACGAAGCACTGGTGCTCAGTTGGCACGGTGCTGCGCCCTCTGGCACAGGTGCTCTTCCCAGTGCCCCTGCTCAGTGAGGCTACCACGCCCATCTTCCAGCTGAGGAAACTGACCCCCAGAGATACGGAGGGTCTGCCTGTGGTCTTGCTACTCTTACATTGGGATTTGAACCCAGGCCTCCAGAGTTCTAAGTCAGAGCTCTGTCCACTTGCCCTGCCAGGGAGATAGCGCAGGAGGGAGGAAGAATGGTGGCGCCGGGGAGGAGAAAGATACCTGCCTCACATGGGCCTAATCTCAGAATAACCAGGGGGAATGTCTTGTTGTGGAAAGAGTGCAAACACTACCAAGTCCAAGGTGGTCATTCCGGGTCAGGGAGGCTTCTTCGAGAGGTGACCTATGAGCTGAGACCTGAAGAATGAGAACAGGCTCGCTGGCACTGCAAGATATGAAGCCAGAGGCCCAGAGAGGTTAAGTGACTTGCACAAGGTCACACAGCTAGCCTGAATCTTCTCTCCGGCTCACAGACACCCACCGAGCTCCTCCTTTGCACCAGGCCCTGATGTGACTTCAGAACACAGGTCAGCACACATTTCTTGTAAAGGGCTAGATAACAAATGTGTTTTAGGCTTTCGGGGCCAAACATCTAAGTGCTGCTGTAAAGGACCAGTAAAAGAATGGGCGTGGCTGTGTTACAATAAAACTTTATTTACAAAACAGGCAGCCCATCCACCTTGCTTTAGAACACAGACGTGAACAGGATATAGTCCTGGACTTGGGGAATGTCCTGTTTTAGTTGGGGGAGATGAAACAAGTTGAGAAGAAAACAGAATACAAGAGGAAGCATGTAGACGGTGCCAGAGAGGTGGAATGGAAGAGAAGAAAGAGCTGCTCAGAGGACAGAAGTCAAGTCCAGCCTCCCACTGAGACCCTCCGTGACCTTGCCCTGCTATTCTCTATCAAAACATCCTGTTTCAGTCCTTCACTTTGTGCGATTACTCTCTTTCTTAATTTTTTGTTTAATGCCTTGTTCCCTCTGGTAGGTTATAAACTCCATGATGACCACGGGTTATTTCTGCCAGTTGACATTGATTCTTCCCTCTCTTCACAGTGGCCCTTCCATTTTTCTTTGGGAACTCACCTCTTACCCATTTTTAGTCCCATCCCAGCTCCAGCCATTAACATGTGACCCAGACCTAGTCAAATGATTGGCTCAGGGCTGAACCAATAAAAATCAGCCTTGGGATTTTACTGGGTCTATTGGAAAAGAGAATTGCTTATTCTCCAGGAAAGAAGCCTAGCCTTGTAGGAACCATCTTTTTAGCCATGTTGAGACAGCCTGCTGAGAAGCCAATACAGAGAAGAACAGAGCCCGAAGGTCTAGGAGACCAAGTCCTGATGACATAATAAAGCTCCTGGATCCAGCCCTGCCTGAAGCATTCATTACCTAACCCAAGACATCTAAATTCCATTTATGCTTAAGTTCATTGGAGCTGAACTTCTGCCACCTGCAACAAGAGGAATTCAAATGATAGATACCCAAGTGCTTCTCAGACACCTAGCATGGTGCAGGGCACTTAGTATCATGCACTAAACCGACCTACTGGGCTCAGGCAGTCCTTCCCGCCTCAGCCTTCCAAAAAGCTGAGACTATAGGCATGCACCACCATGCCTAGCTAATTTTTAAAATATTTCTGTAGAGATGAGGTCTCGCTATGTTGCCCAAACTGGTCTGGAACTCCTGGGCTCAGGCAGTCCTCTTGCCTTGGCTTTCTAAAGTGCCAGAATTACAGACGTGAGCCACTGCACCCAGCTTAAGGAAGCCAATTTTGAAACTGAAAGATCTCAGAAACAGGAGGAGACGACTGTGTCAAATGATGGCCACTGTTTCAAGGAACAATGAAGGATGTGCAAGCATGTCCACCAAACAGAGAGGAGAGAAAACGGATCTATTCACGTAGATGGCGGGAAGTCCAGACGAGGGGTCAGCAGGTGACCGCTGGCTCGGTGTCCCCCAGCTGTCACCTCTCCTCCCGCCTCTCCTGTGGCCCTCACGGGGCGATCACCGGCTGCCTCTGTGGTACAGCTGGGTCTACAGAGACTTTGAGAGGCAGGGTTAGCCAAGGTCAAGAGCCCCAAGGATCACACAGGCCTTGGAGAGACTCAGGGATGGCCCGTAGGTGGCAATCAGTGAAACACCATGACCGATTTTTAGAAGCCGTTTGATCCCAGGCCCATTACCTGGTGATGTTCAATGGTGGCATAGAGCTGACAAGTGCAATGTTGTCCTCTCAGGGACGGCATCTGCCTGCCAGGCCGCCAGGGCAGCTGCAGTAGAGACCAGTCTCTCTGCAGAACAGGAGTAGGACAACCAGAGTGTGAGGGAAACCCGTGTCTCCTCTCTACAGATTAGGGGCAAGAGGCCACGTCTTTCTGTCCAGAAGGTGTAGCGACAGGTAGCAGGCAGGTAGAGAAGGGAGGTGGAAGGGGATGTATGCCTGAGAGACCCTCTGATCAATCAGCACAGGGTTATGCATGTTTGCTCATTTATTCGCTCGACAAACGTTTCTAACACTTAAGTGCAATACTGTCACTACTAATACTAATAGTCCACAAGTACTAAGCACTTGCTGCGTGCCAGGCCCTGCTCTGAGTGCTTCCCATAAAATGGGCACAACTTCCCTGGTTGTTGTGAAGCTCCCCAAATTATGGGTCAGGAAATTGAAGCCCAGAGAAGTCGTCATTCGTTCCACGGCACACAGTTCAAAAGTGGCTGATCTGGGATTTGAACCCAGGCAGTCGGGCTGCAGCACCTGCACTCTTAAGCATTCCCATCTCTCTCTGGGCCAAGCCTGGCACCCGCAGAACAGCCCACAGGCTACTCTTCACCGTGTTTTGTTCGGGGACGGGATGAAGTCAGGTTTCCCGAGCGCAGAGAAAGGAGCCGTCAGCGCTGCCTGACGGGAAGTGTGGGTGGGGCGGGGGCTGGTTCAGGAGGGCTTCACAGAGGAGGTGGCAGGAAGCAAGGCCCTGAAGGTGGACAGAGGAAGAAAGCGGGCAAGGCCGAATCGTTTGGGCGAAGGGGCCATGAAGCGAGGGAGGATGGCGTATCCGGGAGCGCAGAGAGGGGGTGTGGGGGTGCAGGGGGTGTCCGCAGAGGGGATGAGGAGGAGACAAGGGGGGAGGGGCTGGCTGAGCCCCTGAAGGCCAGGCTAACAAGGGTGGCTAGCCAGGTGTGGTGGCTCATCCCTGTAACCCCAGTACTTCGGGAGGCTGAGCTGGGAGGGTCGCTTGAGGCCAGGAGTTTGAAACCAGCCTGGGCAACACAGTGAGACAGTGTCTCTACAAAAAATTTTAAAATTAGCCGGGAGTGGTGGCATGTGTCTATAGTCCCAGCTACTCAGGAGGCTGAGGTAGGAGCCCAGGAGTTCGAGGCTACAGTGAACTATGATCACACCATTACACTCCAGTCTGAGTGACAGAGTAAGACTGTCTCAAAAAAAAATTTTTTTTAAGAGTGTGGACTTTATCCTGGGGCAAGTAGGAACAATGGCAGAATTTTGGAAACAGCTGATAAAGACGAGCAGATTACATTTGAGATAGTTCTGGCTGCCCTGCAGAGGATGGACTGGCCAGGAAAGGCTGGAGGCAGGGAGGCCACTGTGGTAGGCCTAGGGGCTCTCAGGAAAGGCCAGAGTTTGGCAATGACCCATGAGGTCACACCCCTGATCTTACCTCTACTGACCACCTGAATGTTCCTTGAGTGCCCCAGGGCCTTAGCATATGCCATCTCTCCACCCAGAGCACTCTTCCCTCACGTGTCCACATGTCTTGCTCCCTCCCATCCTGCAAGCCTCTGCTTAACTGGCATCTTTGTGGGAAGGGCTTTCCTGACCAGCCTGGGGAGCCCCAGTGCCCCCCTCCTTCCCTGCAGAACTCTCCACAAAACACGACATGTGCATTTGATCTCGTCACTGCATCCATAAACACTTCAGTATGTGTGTCCAGAAGATAAAGGTTTTAAACACATAATCACCATAGCACACTCACACCTGAAGAATAGCACTAATTCCTCAATAACATCCAGTATCCAGTCAGCATGCCTCTTTCTTTTCCCAATGGTCTTATGATCTTATCACGGTGGTTATGGTGCAGTCAGCCTCTGTGTTTGTTTTGTAACTGTCTTTCTCTCCCCCTGGAATAGCAATGCCATCAGGGCTGGGATCTGTGTTTTGTTCTCTGCTGTGTCCCCAGCACCCAGCACGGTGCTCAGCACCCCGTAGGTGCTCAATAACGCTCATTGAATGAATGTACACAAGCAATCATGATGATCACAGCGCTTGATATTGACCTTGTGGGTGTTGTGTGTCTATTATTGCTATTCACCATAATGATCTCTCTCACCTAATCCTTACAACCTCCTTATGAGGTAAAGGCCGTGATTAGGTCCATTTTACACATGAGGAAACTGAGCCAACTGGCCCAGAGATTCAAAGCTTAAAAATGGCCAGGGTGGCTGGGCATGGTGGCTCATCCCTGTGATCCCAGCACTTTGGGAGGCCAAGGTGGAAAGATCGCTTGACCCCAGGAGTTCAAGACCAGCCTAGGCAACATAGCAGAACTCAGCTCTACAAAAATAAAATTAAAAAATTAGCTGGGTGTGGTGGTACACGCCTGTAGTCCCGGCTACTCAGGAAGTTAAAAAGCAGGAGGATCACCTGAGCCCAGGTCAATGCCATGGTAAGCTCTGAGCATGCCACTACACTCCAGCCTCAGCGACAGAGTGAGACGCCCGACTCAAAAATAAATAAATAAATAAATATTTTAAACATATGGCCAGGGTCCAACCCATCATGTAGACTGGGCATCTATGGCCACTGGTAGAGCCTGGGGTTTGTGCATTAGGATGCAACTCCATACCTCATACATACCCTAAAACCAGCCACTATTCACCGACTTCCCTGTCACCACCCTCTTCCTCGCCCTTGCCTCCTGGCAGCCACTGACCCTCCACGCACAGTCTGGCGGGCGGAGGTCAGACATGCCGCCAAACACCCTGCCATGCACAGGACGGCCCACCACGAACTGCCCGTCCCCAAACACCAGACGCATGAAGGCGGGAAACTGGGTTCTGGGTGAGAAAGCAGATGCTTCTCCTCCAGAGAGTGGTGGAGCCATTGAAAGTCAGACTTCTAGCAACAAGAGTGACCGTCCCAAAGTGTGTGAGCCTCAGCGAGTGCTCTCAGTTGTCTCTAGGACAGCGTCATACTTCCTGTATTTATTCTACACTCGTGTGTTGAGTGCCTGAACGACGGCAGGCATGAAAGACACTGAGAAACAGACACAAACCCTGCCCTTGGATGGCAGTGGGGGCGAGGGAAGGGAACGGCATCGTGAATTAGACGCTGTGTCAGGCGGAGCGAATCAGGTGGCCCAGGGGAATGGGCGGTGCTGGGGAGGCCATTTCACATGTGGGGTCAGGGTAGCCTGGCCAAGATGGCATTTGAGCTGAGACCTGAACAAGGTGTGGCCATCTGCAGGAAGGCTGTGCAAAGCAGGAGGAACGGCAAGTGCAAAGGCCCTGAGGCGAGAGGGTGCCTGGAACAGCAAGGAGGCCACTGCGGGTGGAACAGAGTGATGGGGAGGGAAAGCGGTAGGGACAGAGGCTGGAAGGGCATTGGGAAGAACCGGGAAGGTACCAGATCATGGGGCCTGTGGGCGGGGGTGGGGACTTTGGCTTTTTCTCAGAGTGACACGGAGCCATGGGAGAGTTTTGAGCAGGGGAGTGAGTTGCTGCGTGCTGAGGACAGACAGGGCCCGGGGTCGGCAGCCGCAGACAGGAGGTGGTTCCTGCAGTGGCCCAGGTGGGAGAAGATGGAGCCAGGGAGGCAGCGGTGGGGTGGCAGGAAGCAGCCACATCCTGGACACGCGTCACCCACACTTGCGTTTCATTCCCTTGCAGGAGCAGGAAGGGAGGTGTCATGCTGGGTGTGTCGGAGGCAGCTGTTGTCCAAGGACAGCGGCAGCTTCCCCTGATGGTGTCGCCCTCTGCTCCCGCACTGGGCATGACGCTCCATGGGTCGGCGCCACCGAGCCTTGCCATCCCACAGGCATCCTCCCTGGCTGGGCGTCCTGCCCCTTCCTGTGCACAAAGATCACCCAGGGCAGCCAATGGTGTGGAAGACGGGGGTGTCCACACACGGAGGAATGAAGTTGGGCCCTCATCACACACCACATACCAAAAACTAGAAAATGCCTAGACGACGCTGGATTTGCCAACTATTTCTTGAATATGGCACCAAAACCACACACAGCAAAAGAATAAATAAGCAAACTGGGCCTCAACACAATTTAAAACGACTGTACATCAAACGATATGACCACCTGCAAAATGGGGGAAAATATTTGTAAACCATATAACTTATGATGAATTAATATCCAGACTATATAAATAATGCTTACAATTTGACAACAACAAAACAAATACCTTGATTTTAAAATGGGCAAAGGCCAGGTGGGGTGGCTCAAGCCTGTAATCCCAGCACTTTGGGAGGTCAAGGTGAAAGGATTGCCTGAGACAAGGGGTTCGAGACCAGCCTGGGCAACTTGGGGAGACCTCATCTCTACAATAAATCAAAAAATTAGCCAGGCAATGTGGTGCGCACCTAGAGTTCCAGCTACTTGGAAGGCTGAGGCAGAAGGATCGCCTGAGCCCAGCAGGTTAAGGCTGGGGTAGCCGTGAGCATACCACCACACTCCAGCCTGGGTGACAGAGTGAGACTCCAACTCAAAAAAAAAAGTTAAAATAAAAATTTTTTTAAATTAAAATAAAAATTGACAAAGGACTTGAGTAGACATTTCTCCAAAGACATAGCCATCTTCTCTTATCCACAATTTCACTTTCCATGGTTTCAGTGACCTGCAGTCAACAGTGGTCCAAAAATATCATAAGTAATATGTTGAGAGAGAGAAACCACATTCACATAACTTTTATTACAGTATGTTGTTATAATTGTTCTTTTTTATTATTAGTTATTGTTGTCAACCTCTTACCATGTCTGATTTATAAATTAAACTTTATCAGGCCGAGTGCAGTGGTCACGCCTATAATCCCAGCACTTTGGCAGGTCAGGGCGGATCACTCGAGCCCAGGAGTTTGAGACCAGCCTGGGCAACATAGCAAAACCTCACTTCTACAAAAAGTAAAAAAAAATTAGTTGAGCATGGTGGTGAATGCCTGTAGCTACAGCTCTTCAGGAAGCTGAGGCAGAAGGATGGCCTGACCCCAGGTGCTGAAGCCTTAATTATTCCACTGCACTCTAGCCTGGATGACAGTATGAGACTCTGACTCAAAAAATAAAAAGTAAAATAAGCCGGGCTCTGTGGCTTAGCCTGTAATCCCGCGCTTTGGGAGGCTGAGGTGAGTGGATTGCCTGAGCCCGCGGATTTGAGACCCACCTGGGCAACTTGGAGAGACCTCATCTCTACAATAAATTAAAAAATTAGCCGGGCATGGTAGCGCACCTGTAGTTTTAGCTACTTGGAAGGCTGAAGCGGAAAGTTCACGGAGCCCAGCAGGTCGAGGGGCTGCCGTGGCCAGGAGTGGCCACTGCACTCCGGTCTGGGCGACAGAGTTAAGACTCCAACTCAAAAAAAAAAGGTAAAATAAACTTTATCATAGGTATGTACATGTAGGAAAAACCCTAGAACATATGGGGTTGCTGCTGTCTAATAAGGGAGGACTATGGTATGCCAATAGCCAACCAGCACAATAAGAGAAGCTCATTACTCATCGGTAGAGACATGCACATAAAGACCACAGTGAGACACCACCTCACATGCATTAGGATGGCTGCTATGAAGAAGAAGAAACAGAACATAGCAAGTGCTGACAGGGAGGTAGAGAACCTGGAACCTTTGTACACTGCGGGCGGGGCGGGGGGGTGGGATGTGAAATGGTACAGCTGCCATAGAAAACAGTATAGCAGTTTCTCAAAAAGTTTGGAGCTGGGCATGGTGGTTCACACCTATAATCTCAGCACTTTGGGAGACCAAGGCAAGAGGATTGCCTGAGCCCAGGGACTCAAGACCAGCCTGGACAACTTGGTGAGATGTCATCTCTACACTAAATCAAAACATTAGCCAGGCATGGTGGCATGTGCCTGTAGTTCCAGCTACTCGGGAGGCTGAAGTGACTGCCTGAGTCCGGTAGGTTGAGGCTGCAGTGAGCTGTGATCGTGCCTCTGCACTCCAGCCTGGGCGGCAGAGTGAAATCCCGGTTCAAAGGGAAAAAAATGAATAAGATAGCGAGTGTCATGTTATGCGTATTTTACCACAATTTTTAAAAATCCCCTATGGGATGTGTTTCTCTTGTAGGCTTCCACATGAGTATTCTGCAGAGCTCAGGTGATCCTAATATACAGCCAGGGCAGAGAAGCACTGCTCTGTGAGGTAGACCCTACTTATCCCCTTCCCAATCTCAGAGAGGTTTTTTGCCTCAGGGGCACACATAGCCAGGAAGCAGAAGAGGTGGGACTTGAACCCAGGTCTGTTCCCCGGGCTCATAGGTGTACATGTGGCAACATGACATCTTACTTCTTATTTATGTCACCAGGGAAAACATTTAAGGAGAATTGGCACCCTGGATACTAACATGGGAATTCTGGGTCCCACCCCACCCATCCCAGTACAGGGCTGAGATATCCCTCCTGTCCCTGGCTCCACCCAGTCACACCCATCCCTACCAGCGGCACCAAAGTCAAGCCTATCCTACCTCAGGAAGAAGGTAGGACCATGTGTACTTAGTTCATCTATAAAATAAGGTGTGATGCTAAGCCTGTGTCTCCAAGGGTCCCATCCAGTGGCCTCTGGAGAGGAGGTCATTCTGGACAGGAGGAGCCAGGGACCCTTCTAAGTCAAGCGAGACATGCTAGACAAATCTCTCACCAATGTGAGAAGGGACCCCAAGGATGGCCTCCCTGGAGTTTAATTCTCTCTTCTTGACGGCCATGGACACAGCCCAGGGGTCAAAGTCATGGGCTTGGTAGTCAAGAAGTCCTAGGTGGGATCTGTCCCAGTTTCTCCTTCGCTGTGTGACCCTGAGCCAGCCACACCATCTCTCTGAGCCTCAGTTTCCGAGGCTGTAAGATGAGGATGATGATCCCTCACTCACGAGGTGTGACCATGGCAGTCAGACACACTGGGGCATCTAATGGCCTCTGCACTGTGCTGGGAACACTGTCAGTACACAGGTGGTCACTGTTGCCGTGACTATCGTTTTTGTTTTATCCAAGATGGAGAGGGCCTGCCTGTGCCCCCCAGCCCTAGAATTTCCCGTAACACAACACCAGGACGCTGAATAAGCGAGGCTTCCCACAATTCTCTGGTTGGCTTCCCCAGAGCCAGATCCCAAGAGGAGGATTCTACATGCGGTTTATGGGGGAGGTGATCCCAGAAAACTCTGGAAGGGGAGAGGGGACGTGTGACGGAGAGGAAGGAGGTCAGAGAGGGTGTTATCAGTCAAGTAGCCATGTGGCATATGGAGCCTAGACTCACCAAGGAACTCTGGGAGCCAGGGTAGACGGCGCTCCTGAACTAACACCCATGCAGGGTGGGCAACCTGGGGTGTGTGCCCTATCCATCAGCAGTGGGGCACTGTTCCTGGGGTTGGGGGCATTCTCCTTGCCTTGACTGGACTCCAGGGCCCAGAGAAAGCCAGTCCCTAGTCTCATAGCGAGCATTTTATAGGAACAAGTCTTTGAAAAGGAGCTTATTTATAAGGATTGTCAGGAGGATTAAATGAGATGACAATTTAAAGCAAAAACCCCTAACAGTTATTGAGGCTTTCCGTATGCCAGGTCCTGTTCTAAATGCTTTGCATACATTAGCTGACCTCATCCTGGTAGAGATCCAGGGAAGCAGTCACTGCCGTTGCCCCCAGTTGCTGTTGGCTGGAGGTCCAGGGTGCAGAGAACTGCGGTGGTTCACCCCGAATCACATGGTTTGTGAGTGGAGGAGCCAGACGCTGAACCTGGTCCAACCGGCTCTAAGATCAGGGCTCCCATCCCTGATGTTATCAAGGGTGAGAAGTACACAGAGGGCTGGGTATGCAGTTGGTGCCTAATGCATGCTTGTTCCCTTCCAGTTGACTAAGCCTTGGCCCAACTGCACATTTGGTCAGCACTTCCTCTTCCGAAGCATTTTCACATTCTCCCACCTATCGCTGCCTTTCAAAACGCCTAGAGACAGTCGGGTGTGGGGGCTCACGCCTGTTATCCCAGCACTCTGGTAGGACAAGGCGAGAGGATTGCCTGAGCCCAGGGGTTCGAGACTAGCCTGGACAACATAGCAAGGCCTCATCTCTACAGTAAATTTTTTAAAAATTAGCCAGGCACATTGGTGCATGCCTGTAGTTCCAGATACTCAGGAGACTGAGGCAAAAGGATTGCCTGAGCCCAGCAGGTTGAGGCTGCTGGTAGCTGTGATCATGCCTCTACACTCCAACCCAAGTGACAAAGGGAGACTCCGAATCAAAACAAAAACAAACAACAACAACAACAAGCCTCAGAGACCATCAGCCAAGACACGCTCCTGGTCGAGCCTCCTGGAGGAGCAGAAAGACCCCTAAGCCTCCATGGGGTCATGGGAGTAGGCCAGAAAGGCCTGGGAATGGTTCCTGATATTCCACAGACTCGCTGTGTGATCCAGGCAAGTCACCAAAACATCCTGGGCTTCTTGGTTCCCCGCATCACGTGGGGCTGCAGGATATCTCAGGCTTAGCGTCGATGCTTTACCTGCATGAGCATCCTTGATCTTTAGACAGACCGGCGGGGCAGGTTTGTTATCACCTCATTTATGGATGAGGACATGGAAGCTGGAGAGGTGAAGTAGGTGGCCCAAGGGCCACCGCTAGGAACCCAGGGCTGGGATTCAAAGCCAGTCTGTGTGACCCCACAGCTGGGATTCAAAGTCTCTGGCACATTATCTCCCAGGGATAAAACCAGCATCTGGGAAGACCGAGCTAGGGCCAGCAAGAGCTTCAGTAAATGACTCATAGCACTGGGCAGGGGGGAGGGGGAAGCACAAATTTCGAGTCGGTTCCCTTGGTTTTCTTGGTGATAATACGGAAACCCTCATGGCTCGGGTCAAGCAAGCTGGACCTCTTGACACTAGAGCATTGCAGCTGGAGGGGAGTTCGTGCCAACGCTGATCATCTCTCAGCCACTTGCTGAAGGCGCAGTGAATCAGGCACTGGGCGAGGCTCTTTCTGTTAGGATTATCACCTAACAGCCCTTCATGGCAGCCCTGTTATAATTCTCATTTCCTAGATAAGGAAACTGAGACTCAGAGAAAGTCAGGAGTTCGCCCAAGTTTGTGTTCCTGGTAAGCAATGGAGCTGAGAAATGAACCAGGGCGGATTCTTCATTACATCCATGATGGGCAAAATACTGACCACTGTCCCTAAATGAAGGCCTCCCCCGCTTTTGAATAGAATAAGAAAAATTCATACTTATAAAGCGCTGCCCATGTGCTAATTACATTTAAGTCTGAAACCTCCCTGAATCGTCAAGCCCTGAAAGGCAGGCATGGCCATGAACACCATTAGGCAGATAAGGGTTCCTCCTGATGCTCAGAGAGCCTAAATAAGCTGCCCAAGGTTCCAGGTTTGGAAACACAGGCTTGGGAACCAGACAAACCTGGTTCTGCCACATTCATTCCTTCGACAAATGTTGACTGAGCATTTTGCTGTGTGAGCTCAGGCAAGTGACTGCACCTCTCAGAGCCTGCATTTCCTCTTCTGGAAAAGCATCTTAGTCCCACTCATCAAATCCTTTTCCACCCGCATCTGAAAATGCCAGACACTTGCTTTCTTGGGGTCCCCTGGGGCGAGAGTATGAGCATGTGACCTGTCCCTGGCCAATGGAATTCGAAAAGAAGTCTGCTAGTGCTCCTGGGAAAAGGTTTCCTCTCAGAAGAAAAAAAGTGCAGCACAGGAGGATTAAACATTACTGTATCTACTACATCTGAGGGCTAGAACTGGGCAGCCATCTTGTGACATGAGGCCCAAGCCACCAGCAGGGGTTGGAGGAACAGACAGCTGAAAAGAATCTGGGATCGTGATGGCATTGTTGCACCAACTCAACCTTGACCAACTACCTTGAGCTTCGTGTTCTGTAAGATGATGCATTCCTCCTCATTGAAACTGCTTTGAGTTTTCTCTTCTGCTACATGCAGCCCAAAGCATCCCTGACTGGCACACAACCTGACAGGATTGTTGGAGGGATTTCAATGAGTTAGGAGGTATAAAGTTCCAGGAATCAGAGCTAGGCTCAGTAAACAACAGCTACTCTGGAAATTAGAAAGTTATCTCAAAGGCTGTGCGTATTGGCTCACACCTATAATCCTAGCCCTTTCGGAAGCTGAGGCAGGAGGATTGCTTGAGCCCAAGAGTTCCAGGACAGCCTGGGCAACATAGCAAGATCTTGTCTCTACAACAAAATTAAAAAATTAGCCGAGTGTGGTGGCATGCACCTGTGGTCCGAGCTACTTGGGATACTGAGGCAGAAGGATCACCTGAGCCCAGGAAGATGAGGTTGCAGGCTACTGCACTCCAGCCTGGGTGGCAGAGTGACACCCTGACTCAAAAAAAAAAAAAAAAAAAACACAGAAAGAAAGAAAAGAAAAAAGAGAGTTATCTCAAGGATTTAGCCCTGAGACAATTCCGGGGAACATAGGTACTCCTGGCCTGGCCCACCAGTGCCCCTCCCCTACTAAGAAGGGCCTGCAGAGTTTTCCAAGAGAGCAACAACGCAGTGGTGGCCTCTGCAACACAACCCTGTCACCCCAGTGCAGCTGACCCCATCTTCTAAACAAGAATCAATCACACTGCCTTTTGCCTAATGGTTTTTGATTTTCGTTCCCCTGACGGCAAAGTCTAGGGCCTGCGCTTGGGTTGGTCTCCCAGTTGCCAGAAAATCTCATCAATTATTAACAGTGGCAGCTCCGTTCCTGGTTCGGCCATCAGAAGAAAAGGGTCTTCGGCAACACAGCCCACACAGCCCTTGGAAAGGGCTCTGTATCGTGTAACTTTTTTTTTTGAAGTGGAGTCTCACTCTGTCACCCAGGCTGCAGTATAGTGGCATGATCACCACAATCACGGCTTAAGGCAGCCTCAACCTCTTGGGCTCGGGCAGTCTCAGCCTCCTGAGTAGCTGGGACTACGGGCATGTGCAACCACATCTAGCTAATGTTTTTAAAAATTTTTTTTTGTAGAGATGAGGTCTCACTATGTTGCCCCGCCTGGTCTCGAACTCTTGGGCTCAAGCGATCTGCCTACCTCGGCCTCCCAAAGTGCTGGGATTACAGGCGTGAGCCACCACACTCGGGCCTTATCACTTACAATATCAACACCCACCCACGGTGTGCTAGGCACTGGATGAAGTCTGGACAGACAACACTTGACTAATGACCCTATGGGGCGGGTCTTTCCTCTTCATTTTATGGATAGGAGGCTGGGAGGTGGAAAGATGAAGATGTCGCCTGAGGGGGAAGACTGGAGATGCAGTGGAGCCAGGCAGCCCCGAGTTCCTCCTTGCTTTGAAACGTGAGATCCAGCCCTTTCAGGACATCACATCCACCTGGAAATGATCCCCCATTCGGTCCTCTCCCCCCGGAGACCTGGAGACATTTCCACAGGCCTCGCTTGTTTTGACAAGCAAGGTATCCAGGCTGGGGGGGCGGGTGGGTGTGGCGTGGGCAAAATGCAGAGGACGGATGGAGGCCAGCCGCAAGGGGAACTGAGTCGCGGTGAGAAGGAGCGGCAGGTCCCCAAGCCCCGAGACACAGTGACTGACTGGTGATTGCTTCATTCATGCGCTGCACATGCAGCTACTTGGAGCTCCTCTGTGCCAGGCACCACGATGGGTGCTGGGACCAGAGCAGAGAATCAATTCACGGTGCTCACATTCCTGTGGGTGTGAAACAGACACACCAGGAAGCAAATATCATTTCAGATGGCGCTGAAGGCCTGTGCAGGAAAGACATTGTGTGATGCAAAAGCCGGGGGAGGGATGCTGCTTCTGACAGGGCTCGTGGAAGGTCTCTCTGAGAAGGGGACGTCTGAACAGGGGCCTGCTCAAATGCGGAATGAGGAGAAGGGGGTGGTCAGGGGACAAGCTGGGGAAGGGCAATCCAGACAGCGGGAACAGCAAGTGCAGAGGTCCTGAGGCAGGATAAATCCCGGCCTGTTTAGGGACCAGCAAAGAGGCCGGTGGGGCCGGAGCCAAGTGGACAAGAGGAGAGAAAGAGATGAGCTCAGAGAGGTCTCGGAGGCCAGGACGGAAGGTCTGGATTTCATTCTGAGTGTGAAGGGAGCTTCTGGAGGATTTAAGCAGATGAATAATGTGATCCAATTTACATTTTGCAAATCTCACTGTGGCTGTCATGTGGAGATGGGATTGTAGGGGTAAGAGTGGAAGAGACAGACGAGGGAGGCGACGGTGGTAGCGGCACGGTGGTGACGGAAGGAACTCGGGTTTGAATTTCTGGCCACTCCTGTCCTCCCGCTGGGCAACCCCGGCAAGTTACTTAACCTCTTTGAGCCTCACTGTTTGTGGAAGGTGGGTAATAACAGAGGCCACGCTGTTCCACTCCGTCCACAGTGGGTGTCTGATCAGCGACAGCCAGCATTTCTAGTCTGAGGGCCAAGGAGTCGGCCTGCCTCCCTGTTTCAGCTCCAGCTGCAAAAAAAAATCCTAGGTGGTCCATCTGCCAGGAACACGAGCCGGCAGTCCCAGCCTGGGATCATGGAGAGGTCACGAGGCTGTCCCTGCTCGCGGATTAAGCTGGGGGAGGCGACAGACTCTCTAGTCCCGAACAGCGCCTCCTGCAAACCCCAGCGGCCATGTCTCGCTGCCAGATGCCAACCTGGCCTGGCCCTGTCCAGCTTCTTCTCCGGGAGGGCACAGTCTCGGGTTCCCTGCCCCTGGCTCTCGGGTCTTAGGGACAGAACGCTGGATGAGTCATGTGTGGGCCTAGATGGGTGTGGAGTGGGGGACCTGTGTGTCAGGCCTGGAAATAGCAAAATAAGTCTTTTGATCCTAAGCTGATTAAGGGTGAGTGACTCTGTCTTAAGAGGGAGGCTTTTTGGACACAAAATCGGGGGCAGGATTATAGAGAGAGGCAGCCCACGGGCTCCGAGAAGGATGCCAGGCCCAAGAGCCTCTAGGTCCTCTTTGGGGGGACTCCCTTTGCCCCCTTACCAACTACCCCTCCTGCACATCCTCTCCTTGGGGCCTCTCCTTGAACAGCCAGATCTGGAGAAAGGGCCCCACAGAAAGGGCCTGGGACCTGCCAGTGGACCTTCAGCGAAAACTGAACCTGGAGACCCCGCAGTGCGAGGCCAGGCTGGACAGGAGCAGTCCCGGCCAAGACATGATGGCCTGATGTGCAGCTTCCTCCTCCCTCTTCCTTCTGCCACAAATCTATTTATCTGCCCCTGTTTCAGGCCCCACCCTCAGAGAGTGAGTGCCGTTCTCCACGTGGTCCTGAACTTGGCCTTTCTGGGTTTCAACATCAACAACTCTCTTTTCTGGGCTCCCCCGGGCCTCACGTGGCCTCCGTGACAGCCCTGAACACGGTGTGGTCGCTGGCTCCCAAAGCCCAGCACTCTGGCCGCATGGACAGCCTCTTGTCTCTCCCAGGCAACCCTAAACCCCAGACTGACACAGAGAAGCTGCTCAACAGCCAGTGGCCTCCTGCCCTGGCCCGGCCCCTCCCCAAGCCCTTCTCAATCCCTTTACCCAGCGGCACACGGGCCCGTGGGCTCAGGCTGTTTCCCGCCTCCTCCTCTGCCTCTGTTTTTCACAGTGCCTCATTTTTCTCTCCTATTTTGAAATCTACACTCTCTTCCAACAGCCAAAGCCTCTCCGCAAGCTGCCCCCGGCCACTCCTGAAGTAAACACACTCAGCAACTGAAGGACTAGGTAGCCAGGGCGACCTTTCGCCCACAAGCATCCACAGCTGCGATGCCACACATGTCCATGCCCATCCTCGGGTCTCTGCCTGTGTCTCTTACTGTGTTAAAACTACCACACAGCACCTCAGCGTCCTCCAGGGATGTCTGGAAGGTGGTTCCCTTCCCTGCCTGGCAGGGCCAAGCAGGGCACCACAATGAGTTAAGTATCAACATCTGCAGGGCTGCCCACTACAGCTGGGCCTGGGACTGCACAGGGAACCACACGACACCATCCCAGCAGGTCTCCCGTGTCCCTCCGTGCTCTGTCTCATCTTTCAGTGTCCACCTTCTTGCGGTGGCTTTTCATGTGTCCCTGCAAAGCCTTTTCCCCAGCAAAGTAGGGGAACCAAGTACTGGGCCACAGAACGACGGGGTGACCGGCGCCACACAGGAAACGTGGGGGGGGTGGGCTTCACCTCGGGGGACTCGCCCCAGACCACCCCTTCACGCTCCTCACCTCTGGGGACTAGGCCAGAGTCCTCTGCCGCGGCCCTCGCCCGGGGACACGGGCCGGCCCCCGGCCCAGCAGCCCCCCCGGGCCCAGGCTCACCTTGGCGGCCACGGAGGAGTTGGGCTTTTCCAGCAGGTCCCAGAGCTTCTTCCGCTTCTCGGCGCAGCACGCGTTGTCGAACTCCTCGCCCTCGCGCTCGCGCAGGGTCTCGGCCTCGCGCTTGAGCTCCTCGTTCATCTGCTCCTTCTTCTGGTGGTAGCGCGCCTGGCAGCAGGACTCCAGGTAGATCTCGTCGATGCCCCAGTAGTCGAGCTCCTGGCTGAAGCTGAGCGCACACATCTCCTCCATCATGTGCAGGCGCCCGGTGCGGTAGAAGTTGAGGATGGACGTGAAGGCGCCCGGGTGGCGGTCAAAGAAGTACTCGTTGTCGTCCAGGCTGTAGTCGTCGCACACCTCGAGCAGCGAGTCGTGCGTGTTGCAGTCGCGGAGCTTGCCCAGCCGCGTGCGCGGCAGGCGGTCCAGCGTGCGCCACAGCACCTCGTGCGCCAGGCCCCCGACGTTGAGGCGGACGCGCCGCGAGCACGCCTTGCTGCGCAC
>NW_007249738.1:1059556-1069422 GCF_000164805.1 Carlito syrichta
CGGGAAATAAGGGGGCGGGGCCGGGGCAGGCGGCCACCGTGTCCTTATTCCACCGTGTTGCCTTTCAGACTGGGGCCATGTGCAGGTCTGTGACGCGGGCACTTTGCGGGAGGGGGAGGCTTGGGCTTCTCCCGAGCCCGGCACCCAGACGGTGGACACGGCACCCATCGATGCGTTTTCGGCCATTGCCGGCTCCCTTCCCCCGAGGACTCCCCAGGGCCTGCCGTCCCCGGCTTTATGCCTGGTGCGCCCCGCGTTGAGCTCCCACGTGTAAGTGAGAACGTGCGGGATTCGTTTTCTGTTTCTCAGGTTGCTTGAAAGCGCCCTTGTTCCCAGGAGCTTCCATTCCGGATTCCGGGATACGGCTCTAGCTTTCACGGGGGGAGGTGGACGTTGAGCACATCAGCGAGTAAGGGTGCGATGTGGCCGGCGGTGGGAACCGCTAGGAGAAATAAAGGGAGGCAGGGAAGAGGGTGAGGAGCCCAGCGTCTGGTGATGCATTCGTTCGTTCATTCACTTATTCTTGTTCGATTGGACAGCTGGTGATTGAGAGCTTCCTGCGTGCAGGCAGACCGCCAGGCTCGGTCCTCGGGACCGTCCTCTCTGTCCAGGGCAGGCAAAATCCACCAAATATACCCTGAAATGAATTCGGAACTGAGGACTGGCCCGGAGAGGGGCAAGCCGTCCCTGAGGGATGCCGCAGTGGGCCCCACGTGCGCTCACTTACGCTTTCAAACACGGTCTGCAGCTTGATAAGTAAACAGGTGCTGGGGTCCAGCAGCAAGCCCCTTCCTGGAGAAGGAAAACAAGACACGGCCCCAAGGAAAGACCCTTCCCCCTCTCTGGTCCTTTTCTTCATTTCTATAATTGAGGGATTTGTTTTCAGGGAGTTGCACAGTATATATATGTCTGGCTAATTTTTTTTTTTTTTTTTTGGTAGAGGTGAGGTCTCACTATATTACCCAGGCTGGGTCACTGGAAGTTTTGCACAGAGAGAGACTTAGGTTAGACTGGAGAACACTCTGAAGAAAAAAATACATATATTGAGTTGGGATCTCACTCTGTCATCCAGGCTAGAGTGTAATGGCAAGATCACAGCTCACTCCAGCCTTCACCTCCTGGGCTCAAGTGATCCTTCTCTGCCTCAGCCTCCTGAGTAGCTGGGACTACAGGCACATGTCACCACACTCAGCTAATTTTCTTTTCTTTTTTGTAGAGATGAGGTTTCATTATGTTGCCCAGGCTGGTCTGAAGCACCTGGGCTCAAGTAATCCTCCTGCCTTCAGCCTCCCAAAGTGTTGGGACTATAGGCGTGAGCCACCTTGCCCAACCCATAATATTATATACTTTTAATCTGTTCGCTTTTCACCGCCATCACCATGGTCCTTGTCCAAGGTACCATCATCTTATCTCCCTGCAACCCGGTCTCCCTGCTCCCACCTTTGCCTCTGCCAGTTCGTTCTCCCATGACCACCAGCAACAGCTGTTACAGGTCATATATTGGATCATGTCACTCATCTGCTTAAAGCCTTCCCAGAGCTACCCCATGCTTTAGACGAAAACCCAAACTTCCGACCCGATGCCCTAATTCAGACCTACCCTCCTCTCTGAGCTTGTAGACCAGTGGACAAAGACAGGAACTGAAAAAGCACAATTTTAAAGAAAGTTTCAGACGATGGCAAGTGTTATAAAGCAAATGGGGCATCATGATGAAGTGGAAAGACACCAAGCCGCGCGCTTTACATGGGGCGGTCAGGGAGGGCGTCTCGGAGGAAATGAATAAAGGGGACAGATCAGAAGGGACAGCCACGGAGAGACTGAGGGAAGGGCATTCCAGACAGAGGGAATAGCAGGTGTGGATGCCCTGGGGAGGAGGGGGAATGAGCTTTGTTTAAGGAACAGCAACACAACCAGAGTGGCTGGAACAGAGGCAGAAGGGACCCGGATGGGGCGGGGAAGGTGGAGCTTACTGGGCCATGGCAAGGACTTGGGCTTTTATCCTGAGTGAAGTCGATGGAGCCACTGGAAGTGTGTGTGTGTGTGTGTGGTTCTTTTTTGAGGCAGGGTCTCACTCTGTGTGTGTGTGTGTGTGTGTGTGTGTGTGTGTGTGTGTGTGTGTGGTTCTTTTTTGAGGCAGGGTCTCACTCTGCCATCCAGGCTGGTGTGCAGTGGCCTAATCACGGCTCGCCGCATCCTTGAGCCCCTCAGCCCGGGCGACCCTGTCTCAACCTCCTGAGTAGCTGGGACGACAGACGCCCAACCACCACCCCCAGTTAATTTTTTGGGTAAAGGTGGGATCTCATTATGTTGCCCCGGCTGGTCTCAAACCCCTGGGCTCAAGTGCTCCTCCTGCATCAACCCCGAGTAGCTAAGATGACAGGCATGCGCCACCACGCCTGGATAATATTTTTTCTTTTTTGTAGAGGTGAGTTCTCACTATGTTGCCCAGGCTGAGTCACTGGAAGTTTTGCACAGAGGGAGGCTTAGGTTAGACTCGAGATCACTCTGAAGAACAGACAGTTAGGGGCCAGGGGTGGGAATGAGCAGACCACAAGAAGCCTGTTGTAGTTGTCCAGGTGAGAGATGGCAGCTTGGTTCAGGGTGGTGGGAGGGAGACAGGGAGAGGTGGTCAGACAGAAGGCATCTCACAGGGGATGTGTCAGGATTGGATGTGGGCTGTGAAGAGGAGAACAACCAGGCTCCCCCACTCCAGGCTGGCGTTCCAGGGGCCAGAAATGGGTCTCAGTTGCCTCTCTGCTGACCTTAAGCGCTGAAGGCAACTCCTCTCTCCCCAGATGTCTGGGCAGTCCTACCAGCAGACACAGAAAACAATAAAGCCTGCCCGATGAGAGGAACAAATGACGCTGTCATGGTGAAATTTCTGCAGAATACAACCTGCCCGGTGCTGCTGAAATTACATCCAGACGTACCTGTCTTCACTCCACTTAGCCAAGGAGTGGGGATAAGTGTTTGCTGAGTACCTACTACGAACAGTCCTCTGAAGGTTCTTAACAGAGGAAGTTCTTTACAGACGTAAAAGCTGAACACAGAGACGGAATGTTGCCCAGTGTCTTGCTGGACAGCTCTGGCCCAGCCAGGATGGGAATCTGTTGACTCCAAAATCAATGGGTTATGCAAACACTGGGGCAGCCTCGCAGTATTAATCCATTAATCAATACATGCATCAATCCATTAATGTGTGTATTGATTGATGGGAACATTCCAGATGTTTAGTGAGCAACTACTGTGTGCTTAGTGCCGGTGACAGTGCTGGGAATTGAGGATGAAAAACTGACATGGTCCCTGTCCCTGTGGAGCTATGCGCCTCTTGCCAAGGCCAGAAACAGGACAGAAAACCTGATCCTTGTTTTTCTTCTCTACGTTTTATTAATTGCTTTATTCCCATGTACCTTCACCTCCCCCAACCCCCCACTGCCCTCTTTAGCCTGTAGGGAAACAATGGTCATGTTCTGAATGTATGTCACTTTATTTGTAGGATTTTTTGAAAGCTGTGTTTGGTGTTTGGTGTGCATTTCAAAACTAGCAGATACGGTTTGTGTCATAGATCGCATTTGATTCATTTTTCTCTAAGATCCACCCATGCTGCTGTGGGTACGCCAGCCCACTGCTCTGACAGCTGCACGGTTGTCCATGGTGATGTGGGATCCCCCCTCCACTGTCTGTCCCCAACGTGGTCACCCAGATGACTCCAGCTCCCGCCACCACAATGAACACATCCACAAGCATCCTCCCACATGTCTGCTTATGAGCAGTATGATGATTTAAAAAAAAAAAAAATTTCCTGCAGGTTTGGAATTGACGTGTCATAGAGCTCGTATGCACTTTAAAAAAAAAATTGGAGTCTCATTCTGTCAGACAGACTGGAGTGCAGTGACACAATCACAACTATCACATCCTTGACCTGCTGGGCTCAGGCGATCCTTCCACCTCAGCCAGAATTCCAACTAGCTGGAACCACAGGCAAGCACCACCATGCCTGGCTAATTTTTTGGTTTACTGTAGTGACAAAGTCTTGCCAAGTTGCCCAAGCTGGTCTTGAACCCCTGGGCTCAAGCAATCTTCTCACCTCTGCCTCCCCAAGTGCTGGGATTACAGGCATAAGCCACTGTGCCCCATGTCTTGATTTAACTAAGAATACCCAGGCCGGGCTCAGTGCCTCAACCTGTAATCCCAGCGCTTTCGGAGGCCGAGGTGAGTGGATTGGCTGAGCTCACGGGTTCGAGACCCTCCTGGGCAACTTGGCGAGACCTCATCTCTACAATAAATCAAAAATTAGGCGGGCGTGGTAGCACGCGCCTGTAATTCCGGCTCTTTGGAAGGCTGAGGTGGAAGGATCACCGGAGCTCAGCAGATGAAGGCTGCGGTGGCCCGAACCGTGCCACTGCACTCCTGTCTGGGTGACAGAGTGAGACTCCAACTCAAAACAAAAACAAAAACAAAAAAACACCCAGGTGTCTCTACACATCTGCTTCGAACTGTGTCTTGCCAGTGGTGCCGGGAGTTCCTAAGCCCCACATCCCTGCCAGCCTTTGGTGTTATACAGATAGGTGAGTTTTGACCATCTCATGTGTACACAGTAATATCTCAATTTGTGCAGAATTGCATTTCTCTGAATATTAACAAGTCTGGGAGTCTCTTCCTGTGCTGTTTTCCTCTTGTATAAGTGGCCGGTGCACACCATGGCCCATTTTTCTATCAGGGCTCATGTTTTCTCTTGATGATTTGCTGGACTCCTTTGTGTAATGTGGAGTTTAAGTTCCTTGTGGATCTTAGTCATTGCAATTATCTTCTTCCACTTTGTCACCTATTAACTCTCTATGGTGTCCTTTGTTCAGCAGCTTTCTTTTAATTGATCAAAATAATTCTTTTCTGGCTGTATGGTTTGTGCTTTAAAAGTTTGGTTTGACAGCCTGGGTAACACAGTGAGACCTTGTCTCTACAAAATTTTTTAAAAATTAGCCAGGAGTGGTGGCACATGCCTGTACTCCCAGCTACTCGGGAGGCTGAGACAGGAGGATTGCTTGAACCCAGGAGTTGAAGGCTGCAGTGGTCATAACAGTGTCAATGCACCCCAACTTGGGCAACAGTGAGACACCAACTCATAATAAAGGTTTTTTGGCCAGGTGCAGTAGCTGAGGAGAGAAGATTGCTGGATCCCAGGAGTTTAAGACCAACCAACATAGCAAGATGTCATCTCTACAAAAAAATAAGAAAAGTTAGCCAGGCGTGGTGGAATGCGCCTGTCGTCCTAACGACTCAGGAGGCTGAGGTGGAAGGATCACCTGAGCCCAGAAGGTTGAGGCTGCAGTGAACCACTGCACTACAGCCTAGGCAACAGATTGAGACTCTGACTCAAAAAAAGAAAAAAAAGTTTTGTTTGAGTCTTCCTCTGCTCCTAGGTTGCAAACATTTTTGTTTCTTAATTGTATATTTTTATCTTTTACTTTAGGTCTTTAATCAATTATGTATAATATATACACGTGTGTAAATATGTGTGTGTACACACACACACCTATATGTTACTTGGTGGGGGTCCAGTTTCATTTGTTCCCTCCAGCTGGAGTTTTCTGAAACCCATCCATGAAATACCGTGTCCTTCCCCAGTTGATCTGTGGCTGCCTTGGCACATGAAGCCCCTCCCACACCCCCTACCCACTGCATAGTGCTGGCCAGTGCTCCTGTCGGTAGGGTGGGCATGTTTTTGTCAGCATGGTTCTGTGGGCATGGCCTCTCTTCTTTTTTTTTATTTTTTATAATCAATATTTTTTATTATGATGTTGTGGGGTACAGTTAAGGGTTAGGTATGCAGATACGTTTCATTTAGGCACCCTATTGATAAGAGGTGCTTCCCCATCCCCAGACAGATATTTGCTCGTTAATCCCATCTTCCCCCCCATAGTTTCCCACTACTGTCAGTCTTTTTCTTATAGTATTAGGTTGGATGTTCAAGGTCCATTATATGAGTGAGAACATGTGATACTCGGACCTTTGTTTCTGTGAGAGGTCACTCAGTATTATAGACTCTAGTTCCATCCAGGTTGCTGTGAAATTCATGATTTTGTTCTTTTTTATGGCTGCGTAGTATTCCATCATGTATATGTACCACATTTTTTTAATCCAGTCCTCTTTTGATGGGCAGCATGGTTGCTTCCAGGTTCTTGCTACTGTGAACAATGCTGTGATAAACATACGTGTGCAGGTATCTTTTTTATAGAGTGATTTGTGTTCTTCAGGATATATTCCTAGTAGGGGGATTGCGGGGTCGTATGGAAGGTTGATATTTAAAGCTTTTAGGAATCACCACACTGCTTGCCACAGAAGTTGCACTAGTTTACACTCCCACCAACAGTGTGGAAGTGTTCCCTTTTCTCCACACCCTCTCCAGCAGCTGTTATTTTTTGAGGTGTTGATAATTGCCATTCTGACTGGAGTTAGGTGGTATCTCAGTGTGGTTTTGATTTGCATCTCCTTGATGATGAGTGAGGTTGAACATTTCTTCATGTGTCTGTTGGCTGCTCGGATGTCTTCCTTTGTGAAGTGTCTGTTCATGTCTTTTGCCCATTTTATAATGGGGTTGTTTGTTTTTTCTTTTCAGCACGTTTGAGTTCCTTGTACATCAAAGATGTTAAACCTTTGTCTGACCTGGTGTTAGCAAATACTTTTTCCCAGTCTGTAAGCTGTCTCCCTGCTCTCTTGATGGTTTCTTTGGCTTTGCAGAAGCTTGTCAGTTTAATAAGGTCCCACTTGTCTATCCTCTCTCTTATGGCCTGTGGGTTTTGGGTTTTGTTCAGGAATTGGAGGCCAGTTCCGATTTCCATGAGAGTATGTCCTTCATTTTCTAAGGTTCTTATGGTTTGAGGTCTTACATTTAGGTCTCTGATCCATTTGGAGTTAACCTTTGTGCATGGGCATAGGTAGGGGTCTTGTTTCAATCTTCTGCATGTGGTCAGCCATGTTCTTTTTAAGGTCGGACTTAGCTATTTGTGGCCCTGTAATCCTCTGATAACTTTTTAGTCAGTTGCTTAAGAGACAGTCACTCAGCTGGGCTCGGTGGCTCAGCCTGTAATCCTGCACCTTGGGAGGCTGAGATGAGTGGATTCCTGAGCCCGCAGGTTCGAGACCCGCCTGGGCAACTTGGCGAGACCTCATCTCTACAATAAATCAAAAAAATTAGCCGGGCTTCGTGGAAGCGCGCGCCTGTAGTTCCAGCTACTTGGAGGGCTGAGGCGGAAGGATCGCCGGAGCCCAGCAGGTCGAGGCTGCAGTGGCCGGGAGCGGCCACTGCACTCAAGTCTGGGCGACAGAGTGAGACACCAAAGACAATCACTCTTCCCTTGCTCTCATCTCCTAATCCTGATCAACAATCTGCCGCCAAAGGCCGCCCACAGTTCCTCTGCCCAGAGACGCCCCTAAGGGATCTAGACAGATCTCCTGAAAAACCTGGGCCCATTTTTCAGTCCGCCAGAAAGCCCAGGAAAGCAACTTCCCCGCCAACATGAGTGAGAAAGATACTTGGAGGTCCTTTTGTTTGTTTAACCTAGAGAATATGTCACAAGTTCTGGAGGTGTTTTTGATTGTCATAAGCCTGGGGTGAAGGGGAGTGGCCGTCCTGGCATCTGGTGGGCAGAGCCCAAGGATGCTGCTGAACATTGTGCAAGCTTGGGACAGCTCCCCACGACAAACTCTCTGGCCCTGAATGTCAGCAGTGGCAAGGCTGAGAAACTCTAGATTAATGTAATGGAAAGCAAAGTCTGGAAATGCCATTCACTCAGCCAGTAATTAATAAACACCTACCATATGCCAAGCAGTATTCTAGACACCGGAGCCAGAGTGTGAATACGACTGTCCCTGCACTCATGGGCTTATATTCTGGTGGGAGACAGAGTTAAAAAACAAGTAAATAGGCCAGCCCTGGTGGCTCAAGCCTGTAATCCCTGAACTTTGGAAGGCCGAGGCAGGAGGATTGCCTGAGCCCAGGAGTCCGAGACCAGTCTGGGCAACATAGCAAGACCTCAGTCTCTACAATAAATTTAAAAAATTAACCAGGTGTGGTGGTGTGTGCCTGTAATTCCAGCTACTTGGAAGACTGAGGCGGAAGGATCACTTGAGCCCGGCAGGTTGAGGCTGCGGTGGCCACTTTAACCTGGGCGACAGAGTAAGCTTCCGATGGAAAAAAAAAAAAGTAAATACATAAGTCAGATTGTGACAAACTCAGTGAAGAAAAGTAAACAAGAGAAAGCCATGGAACATGACTGAGAGGAGCGTCAGCAACCTGAGACAAGGCCAGGCAAGGAAGGCTTCCTGGAGGAGGCGATGTGCCTAGGCTGAGAACCTGAGAGTAGGAGAAGCCCACCCCATGAAGTTCTGAAGAGTGAGGCACGGGCAGGGAACAGCAAGCGCAAAGGCCCTGTGGTGGAAATGAGCCTGGAGCAGATGGATGCCAGGCTGGGCCTTGCAGGACCTGGCTGAGATTTTAATCCCAAGGTTAAGGAGGCAGTCAAGTTTTGGTAGAGCTCTTGTCGGGGAAGGCCCATGCTCTGATACATTTTGAAGTCACCTCCCCGGCCACTGTATGCATTGCAAAGCGTTTCAGGACAAAAGATGGTGTCGGGAAAACTAGCGATGAGGCTTCTGCCATTGTCCAGGCCCGAGGTAAGGGGACTCAGACCAGGAGGCTGGTGGCGGGGTGGCCGGACAATTTCACAGCCACGAGTCTCTGATGGGAGCCTCTTCCCCACGCCCAAGGCTGGTGCTGGCTAGCCCCCATCATTCAGATTCTCTACCCCTCACCCCCCCCCAGCAGCTGATCCCTGCAATGCCAGGTTCCAGATTTTTCAGATGAGACCATCTGGATACACCTGGATCTTGCAAGCACAGCCATTCGGAGCAGCCCGGTCACCTTTCAGCCAACAGCCCTGCGGCCACTGCTTGTCTGTGCATGGACTCTGCGAGGATTCAGTGCAAAGTTACTCAGGATGCCTAGTGGGACCTCGGAGGCGGGTTCTGGAGTCAGAATGGCGCCATGACTTCCTTACAGAGTGACCCTGGGCAAGTGGCCTAACCTCTCTGAGACTCAATTTTCTCATCTGTAATACGGGAGTGGTAGGAAAGAGAGCATCTGCTTTTCAGGACAATCGTGAGGAATTTCTAGAAAGCTCTTTCTCATGGCTTGCTCTTGTCATCTGGTGATGTTAGGTTACCTAAGGCAGGGGCTGGTCTGCCTGTCCCGCTCATTTCCAGAAACACGCTACTTAACTAACAGAGGCTTAAGGAAGAAAAGTATGTATTTAACTCACACCAAAGGTTGAGAGGACAGTGGTCTAAGAGTCGATTCAGTGGCTCAACTATTTTACTAGGGACCCGGGTTTCTTCACCCTTTTTCTCTGCCTTCTTCAATACGTAGGCTTTTTGTCCCCAGGCTTGTTGCCTCATAGGCACACAATAGCTGCAATCACGCCTGGCGTCAGACTTCATAAAACCATATTCCCGGGCAGAAAGTAGCTACTTGGGAAGCTAAAACAGAAGGATCACCTGCAGGAAGAGGAAGGTTACAAGGATGGCCTAAAATAACTCTACTATCCTCCTTTTCTCTCTCTCTTTCTCTCTCTTGTTCTCGCTCTTTCTTTCTCATTCTCTGTCTCTCTCCCTCCCCTTCTGTGTCCCCTCCCCTTCTGTGTCCCCTTCCCCACTGTCACTTCCCCTACCATTTCTTTTCTTTTCTTTTCTTTTCTTTTTGAGTTGGAGTCTCACTCTGCTGCCCAGGCTGGAGGGCAGTGGCCACTCCCGGCCACCACAGCCTCGACCTGCTGAGCTCCGGCAATCCTTCTGCCTCAGCCTTCCAAGTA
>NW_007249738.1:1069901-1074351 GCF_000164805.1 Carlito syrichta
ATTTCTGAATGAGTAAGTAAACCGTCTTCTATGTGCGTGTATAAGAAATTTATGAATAAGACACAGCTCTGTCCCCAGGGTTATCCAGTTTTATTGGATGTGGCAAGGTATGCAGAAAGAAATGGACAAATATCTCTCTTACTTCCCTTCCCCAACTCTAAGCCTTTGATGAGGAGAGCCCCTGAGACCGAGACCCTTTGCAATGTCAATGTCAGCTAAACTGATATTTATATATATCTTTTTCAAAGGAATGGCTAGCCTGCAAGTGGTGTTCCAGCCCTCAGGGCAATCTCTATGCCAAGTAGCACAGGTCAGGAGCTGGTGGTTTGCAGACTTGTGCTATTTGGCCATCACGGTCTTTATTTTAGCCAATATTTAAACATCAGGAGTTTATATAAAATAAGGATTTCTGACTTTTCTTGAAAAATTAAAGGATCTGAGTAACTCCGAAACCACATTCCTGTGTGGCACGGCAGTTATGGCTGCCCTTGAGTCCAAGCTGTCCTCTTTAAGGCAGAACATGGTCTCCTGTTTGCTACAGTCCCCACCTTTCCCTAATGCCCCTCACTTCCTTAATGCCCCTCACTTAAGTCACTTTAACATAAATAAGTCACTTTTCTTATTTATGTTATCTGCCTGGTCCTGGTATAATTGTGCCTTTGTTTCCTGCATGCAAAAGCCAAGGATCCAAACAGGTTGTCCTGCCTCTGTTTCCCCAGGCTCTGCCTAGTGCCTGATTTAGGATTTTCATTTTTTAAATGAAAAGACTAAAAGTTGTCTGAAGGCACATGGCCATCATTTCTGACAATTTTCTGCCATCATAAGAGGAGATACTCCCTGGAAATAAAGCCATTCCAGGGGAAAGTTAAGCCCAGAGATTGACAGTATCTTAGAGCTCCTGGATCCATAGCCATGCCTGAAGGTAGAACCACTGTATTTCCTAGGTTTTTGAGCTAATAAATACTTTTTACCTAAGCCAAATTGAGTTGTCCTTTTGCCACCTATATCCAAAAGAGCCCAACTGATATAATCCTCTCTCCACAGAAGTTCCTCATCTACTTGAGAAGAATATATACTTACAGGAAGCAGGATCAAAAGAATAATAAAACTCAGAATATTCCAGACAGAAGGAGCCCCCCACCTCAATTAGATCTCAAGCACAATCGTCTCACTTAAAGATAGGGAAACAAAAAAGCTCACGAGGGGAACAGTAACCTGGTGGTCAGCCAGCAAGTAGACAGGGAAGTCCCAGTACCGGCCCCGACTCCTGGGTCCATGCTCTCTGAAAATATCTTCTGCTCAGGCCCTCCTGGCAGACCTCCTGCTGAGAGGTGTGGAGATTTTTCTTCGTGGCTGAGTAAGGTCAAGTCAACCCAATTTGTCCATGTAAATACAAGTGATATCCCCCTAAAAGCTGCTGGCAAGCAACACATCCATTTGAAGTCAGATTTTTTTTTCTTTCTCTTGGACTCCATAATACCCGTCATCATTTATTTATGATCCCATTGAGTCTTCTACTCAGGTTTCTCGGCACATCTGGGCACTGAGCAAAGCTAATGAACCTTGCCCTTCCCCCGTGCGTTCCTGGGGAGGAATAATTGCTCCATGCGGTGGTTATCTGAGTACCCAAAGGCTCGGGGGAAATCATTACCTCTGTGAGTGGGTGTCACTCAAGACAGATGCTGTTTGCAGTGGCCTTGCCCACATAAACCTCCGGTAACCCCAGGGATTTTTCCATTAGCTTCAGTTCCCGTCTGCTCCCCCATTCTTCTTTTGTTACACCCCAAAGTCACAGTAATCATCATGAGTGACAATGGGGATGCAAAAGATGCTTTCTACCATGGTGCGGGAGGACTAAAGAAATATGCATGGAAAGGGCTTCACACCTTGCCCAAAACAAGCAGGAACCGTTCACAGAACAGTCCTGGCGATACTGACAACCGCTGTAACAGCAGGACGAGCACTTACTGTATGCCAGGCACTGTGCTAAATGCTTTGCATCTGTCTGATCTCATCTGTGATTCTTTCTAGCTCTTTCACCCTACTCTAATGTAAACAAGACCTATTAGCTGCTAGGTGATACCCGAGTGACCAGATGTCTGATGCTAGTGCCTGTTCTATTTTCTGCTAGCCTGACTATCTGTATCAGTCCTGAGTTTCTTGCCCAAGTTCCTGGTAAACGGATGAGTTTGGGGTTGTTTTTTTTTTTTCTTTTTGTCATTGTTTAAATTGATTTCAAAAATTTTTTAGAGTTGGAGTCTTACTATATTGTCCAGGCTGGACTTGAAGTTCTGGGCTCAAGCAATCCTCCCACTTCAGCCTCTTGAGTAACTGGGATTACAGGTATGTGCCACCACGCCCGGCTGAGCCTGGTTTTCTGACCGACCCAAGCATTCATTCATCTCTCTCTCTCCATTCTTTTGCCTGTCACCAATCCATTAACCTAACCATCCCCTCATCCACCCATATACTCAGCAAACAGCTCAACTACACACCTGCCCAACCTTATCCACCCACTCACCCATCCATCCACCCACCCACCCACTCACTCACTCACCTGTCTTTCTTTCCGTTCATTCATATATTCCATCCATCTTTCCACCCATCCATCCATCCATCCAGAGTCTGCCTACCCACCCAGCTATCCCCACCCATCTACCTCCTAACCTATGTAGTAACGCTCTGTGCTAAGCCCTGGCATGGTCTCTTGGGCGCCCTCCTTGGGAGGAAATGTGGGTGCCACCACAGGGTCCCCACAGAGCGAGACCAGATGAACCTACATGCAGTCCAGTGAGCCTCCGTGTGGCCGGGACCGTCAAAGCCATCGACTTCCAGGGTCTGCGGCCAAACATCGATGAAATGCAGGGTGGGGGTGGACGGAGGCGCATGCTTCCAGCAGAGAAATCAGAGGTAAACCAATCTCTCTTCCCCACAGAGGAGCCTGGGAACTCCAAGACTGATAAAAAAGGGGTGCATCAGCAAAAGGAGGAAATCAAAACCGGAGATCGGGAGCTAATTAACTGATCCTCCTGAGATAATATGTCATTAAAATTCTGCTCTCCTGCCTCCGGGGACTGATGGTTCTCCTGCCTCCTCTCCCTGGGCCTTGTCTGCCCATTCCCGATCTCATCTGCCTCCTCCCTGATCACTCCCCCTGCACCCCGGTTGCTCACCACCTCCCCCCAGCTGCTAGGGTAGACATTGAAAGGCACAACTCTGACCTCGTCACCCCCGTTCATAGCCCTTTCCAACTGCCCCCTGCCCAGGACGAAGAGCAGGTCCATTCATCCATGAAACACACGCTTCCCGGGCGCTTCTCCTCTTCCCGGGCTGGAGCACCGCAGGGTCCTGCTTCTCCACCCACCTCACCCGCCACTCCTTTCCACACGCCTGCGTTTCAGCAGAGACGTCCCAAGCCCCGGCTCAGTGGTGGCCAGTTCCCAATGACCCAAAGCTCCCCCATGAACCTGTCCCCTGGTATTCATGCTTTTGCCCCATCCCCTGGACTCCGGACTCGGCCTCGTGACTTGCATTTGCCAGAACAATGCGGTGACAATGACGCCAGTTCCAGGCCAAGCCCTTAGAAGGTCCAGCAGCTTCCGCTTTCGTGCTCTTGGGAGCCCCGGGCCACCGCATAGGCCACCTAGCCGCCCTGCTGGGAGAGACCCTGTAGAGAGATCACACGGAGAGCGAGAAGCCCCTGAATTACATGGAGAAAGAGAGAGAGAGAGACTCAGTTGGTTCACGTTACTGCTGAGTGCAGCCTGCCAGCCTTCCCAGCTCAGGTACCAGATGGGTGAGCAAAGCCGTGTGGATGGTCCAGCCCCACCTGACATCTGACTGCCGCCATGTGGGAGACCCCAGGTGAGACCAGCAGAAGAGCCTTCAGGTTGGAAGCCCCTGTCAACCCACAAAACCACGAGACGTAGTAAAACAGTTCTATGCTAAGTTGCTGAATTTGGGGATTGTTACACAGCAACAGGTGACTGACGGGGTCTGTGCTCCTGCGAGTTCCACTGTGTGGAAGGCTTCTCCAATCCCAACCACCTTCTTTTCCTCACATGGTGAACTCCTATTCACCTTTCAAAGCCCATATCCAGTGTCTGCCTCCCTGCCTCCACACAGTCTGAGTTATTGTCTCTTTCCTTTAGGAAACTATTCTGACGCTAAATTAGGATACTCATTTTTCTGTCTCTTCTGCTGGCTGAATATCAATACTCACTCATTTAATGCTCTCAAGACCCCTGTGAGAGAGTTGATTATTATTATCATCCATTATCCCTGTTTTACACGTGAAGAAGCCAGAGCACAGAAAAATGCCCACACTACCCTGGTATGAAGTGGGTCAGCGGAGACTCAAACCCAGGCGGAGTCCGAGCTCTTATCCACTGTGGTGTACGGCCTCCAAGCAGAATCTAAACAGTCATGACATTTCTTTTTTTTTTTTTTT
>NW_007249738.1:1074649-1077436 GCF_000164805.1 Carlito syrichta
CACCTCAGCCTCCCAAAGGCGCGGGATTACAGGCTGAGCCACCGAGCCCGGCTGTCATGACATTTCTAATCTCATTAACATAAGACCCAGAGGTGGGGGATGCCAGAGTCTGTCAAAACAACCACTTCTTGGGTTTAGGACTCTTGGTTGAAGTCTGTGGTCTCTTATGCACACGATCACAAGATGGCAGCCAGTCAGGTTCTCACATGACAGCTCCTAGACAGGGAAGAAGGAGGAACAGCTGCCACATCTCTGAAGCCTTCCCAGCCATCTCATTGGCCAGTACTGGGGTCACATGACCACCAGTAGCCTGATTGTAGACAAGGGGAGCTTGATATCTATGTTGGCTTGGCCCTGTCTCGATGTCTTGCTTAGTTGATTCCAGTTAAAGGGTGTAGGTTAGTTACTTTCCTAAACTCTCTGGGCTGGGCTCGGAGGCTCAGCCTGTAATCCCAGCACTTTGGGAGGCTGAGGCAGGCGGATTGCCTGAGATCACGGGTTCAAGACCAGTCTGGGCAACTTGGCGAGACCTTGTCTCTACAATAAATTTTTAAAAAATTAGCCAGGCATGGTAGCACATGCCTGTGGTTACAGTTACTTGGAAGGTTGAGGTGGAAGGACCGTCAGAGCCCAGCAGGTTGACACTGGGATGGCCATGAGTGTGCCACTGCACTCCAGCCTGGGTGATGGAGCGAGACTCTGACTCAACAATTAATTAATTAGCTAATTAACTCTCTGATGGCTTCCCAGGGCACCTGGGCTAAAGACCAGTCCTCACACGGCCAACGGAACATGCTCCCAGAGCCCTTCCCGCTGCCCCTCTGCCGGCCCCCGACTCCCTGGGTGCTGTTTCTCCAACACACCAAGCCCTTGGCTTCCTTACAGTGTTGGCATGCTCGGTCTCCTCCTGGAATGCTCTCCCTCTTGTTCTCTCACCTCGCCTCAGCTCATGTCGCTGCCCACCCGGAGACGTCCTCTGCCTGTCTCAAGGTCATAGCCATCTCTGTCTCCTCATCGCCGCCACATCTCCCACTCCCTGTCTCCACAACCTCACCGGGGCCTGATGCCATGTTCATGCTGGTTTGCTTCTCCGCCAGAGGGTCTCTGCTGCCCAAAAGTGAAATCCGTGAGGATGGACACCTTGCCCGGATGGGGCTGTCCCCTCCCCCGAGTGTCCTGCTCCCTGCTCCTCCCCCACAGCCCGTGCTCCACACACAGAGTGAGGCCATGCCCTCCTCCACCCAGAACCCTCCATGGCTCCCTCCTCCTCCTCCTGGAACCTGCCAGGACCTTCCCGTTTTTTGCATTTGTCATCGTATCTCTCTGCAACTTTCTTCCTTCGGGTACCCAAAGGGCTTGCTCCTCTCACTTCCTTGGCCTTTTCCTGCCCACTCTACTTAAAATCACACTCCCAGCCCCTTCCCTCTTTTATTCTTCTCCAAAGCTCATGTTACCATCTCCCTTGCTGTACATTTTGCTTATTTAACCTGGCGTGTTGTCGTCGACCCATGAGAATGTCAGCCCGGTGAAGGCGGGGATTTATTTATTTTTTGAATTGGAGTCTCACTCTGTCGCCTAGGCTGGTGCACGCTCACGGCCACCGCAGCCTCGACCTAGTGGGCTCAGGCGATCCTTCCGCCTCCACCTTCCAAGTAGCTGGAACTAAAGGTGCACGCTGCCACGCCTGGCTAATTTTTGGATTTATTGTAGAGACAAGGTCTCGCCAAGTTGCCCAGGCTGGTCTCGAGTAGTCCTCTTGTCTCAGCCTCCCAAAATGCTGGGATTACAGGCTTGAGCTACTGTGCCCAGCCTGGAATTTTTTTTTTTTTTTCTTCTAGTCTGTTTCACTCGCTGCTGGGTCCTGTTGTCTAGAACAGTGCCAGGCACTGCGAGGTGCTCAAAATACTTAATTTTGAGAATATACGTAGCAGCTCTACTGGGGTATAACTCATCTACCGTAGCATTCACCCATTTAAACGGTCTTTAGTACATTCACCGAGTTGTCCAGCCATTATCACAATCGATTTCAGGTTTCGTCAGTAGTCACTCCCTACTTCTCCCCACCTCCTATCGCTGGCAACCACTAACTCATTTTTTGACTCTGCAGATTTCCCTGTTCTGGACATTTCATATCAAAGGAGTCCTATAGTAAGTGGCCTTTTGTGACGGGCTTCTCTCACTCGGCATCATGTTTTCAAGGCTCATTTGTGTCGTGGCATGCATCAATACTTCATTTCTTTTTATTGACAAACATTTTTCCATTCATTAGTTGATAGACATCTGGGTTGTTTCCACCTTTGGGGCTATTCAATATTAACATTTTTTTTTTTTTTTAGTTGGAGTCTCACTCTGTCACCCAGGCTGGAGGGCAGGGGCACACTCACGGCCACCACAGCCTCAACTTCCTGGGCTCAGGTGATCCTTCCACCTGCGCCTCCTGAGTGGCTGGGACCATAGGCATGTGCCACCATGCCTGACTAATTTTTTGATTTTTTTGTAGAGATAAGGTCTCCCCATGTTGCCCGGGTTGGTTTCAAACTCCTGGGCTCAAGCCATCCTCTTGCCTTGGCCTCCCAAAGAACTGGGATGAGCCACCACGCCTGGACAAATATCAACTTTTGCATGAGTGGTTAATTCTGTTATAGAACCAATCTTCCTTTCTGTTTGAGGAGTATTAAAATATCCTTATCCGGGCTCGGTGGCTCAGCCTGTAATCCCGCGCCTATGGGAGGCTGAGGTGAGTGGATTGCCTGAGCCCGCAGGTTCGAGACCCGCCTGGGCAGCGAG
>NW_007249738.1:1077497-1084790 GCF_000164805.1 Carlito syrichta
GGGCGACAGAGTGAGACTCCAACTCAAAAAAAAAAAAAATGCTTACATAGTCTGGAAGTGGAAATAAATAAATAAATAAATATATATATATATATATATTTTTTTTTTAAATTGGAGTCTCACTCCCAGGCTGGAGTGCAGTGGCATGCTCACAGCCACCGACAGCTTCGACCTGCTGGGCTTATACAGTCCACCTCAGCCTTCCAAGTAGCTGAAACTACAGATGCACGCCACCACGCCCAGTTAGTTTTTGTGATTTAGTGTAGAGATGATGTCCCACCAAGTTGCCCAGGCTGGTCTTGAACCCCAGGCTTGGGCAATCCTCTTGCCTCGGCCTCCCAAAATGCTAGGATTACAGGCTGAGCCACCACGCCTGGCCGTAAATATTATTTCTTAATGTACTTACCTGGCAAAATAAAATGCTAGGCTTTCTGTCGACTTTGATGGTACGAAGGTATGAAAGGCCAGTCTTGAAATTGCAGTCTGCTAGAACCAGCATGTAAGGTCAGTGGCTCAGGGAAGCCCTGCCATGTGGCTCAGACCATGACTGGTAGCCAGGAGAGCATAATACAGTGCATCTCGAGCTGGCAGCACATACTGATGTCCTGAGGAGAAAGACTACAATTCCCAGCCTCCTGTGCAGCAAGGGGAGGCCAGATGACTATATTCTGACCAATGGGATGAAAGCACAAGGGGATTTCCCCCCCCCTTCTCTACTCCTCCCCACTTCCTCCTGGTTGGAATGTGGACAAAATGGCTGGCACTCAAGCAGCCGGGCTGGTCTCAGAGGTGGCAACCATTGGCTACAGATGCTACAGGGACCAGAAAGGAGAGGCCTGGTGATTGTGGAATGCCATACCACCTCTGGTCTCTTGTATCTGCTTGAGAGAGAAAAACGTGCATGCTGTCTTTAATGAAAACACCTGAATGTGTAAAAGGTTGCTGTGTTACTTTGAGGAGTCTGTTCCTCCCAGACAAATCCAATCCCACCAGATGTGCCTCCAGGACCTCCTCACAGATGAGGAACCTGATGTGAAGGACATTTGCCCTGGAGCATCATTCTTACTCAAAGTTCTGAGAGGAAAAACAATTTTCCTTCTTTTATTTCTCTCAAAGTTAATTTAACCAATTTCACCTTTTCTTTTTTATAACAAATGCATGCATTCTGATGAAGGATAAAGAACGTCCCGTGAGTGAAGAGTCCTTCTGTGTTGTCTGCTTGTGACCCTCCACCCCAAGTCCTCGAAGGGTCCCATCTCCACGCTGCCACCGCAGGGATTGCTGATGGAATGATTCTGAATGCCCTCTCAGGAGGCAGAGAGGCCTGCATTTGAACCCTGAGACTGTTACTTCTCAGCCACGTGATCTTGAGCCAACCACTTCACCTCTCAGTGTCTTCCTCTGTAAAACTAGGGATGATAGTACCCGCCTTGGAGGGCGGATGGAGGTGTGACCTGATTCTGTCTCCGGGAGGCGCTGGCCTAGAGGTGAGCACAGAGGAGGGGCTTCAAGTTCCCATCCCGGACAAAGCGGCCGCCCTATCAGAATCACACTCAGAGGCAGTTCCACAAACAAGGATGGTTTAATAGAGCTCACTCATTTCCACTCGGCAGTGTCATATGAAAATAAAACTCTTTATCAAAACAGCAAGGCATAACCGTCGTTGCTACTCAGCAATCGCTGTGCTGATTTTGACAATCGTCAAAACCAACTCTGGGCAAGACACTTGACTCTCAGCCTGCTTCTCCATCTGGGGAACAGGCAGGTAGGACATCACCCTGCTCCCCGTGGGGGGGCCCACTGGCAGGAGACGGCCTGGGTGGCAGTGGGGCGCGTGTCGAGCGACTGACTCCTCTCCCTGCCCCTGGAGAAAGCCTGGGAGATGCTGTATGCAGCCTTAAAGTAACTCCAGCGCTCACTTATCTCATTGTGTAACAGGGAAGAGGCAGCCCTCAGGCCCTGACCTCACCACACCAGCAGGGAGCCCCTGCCCAGCGAATTTATTTTTCGCAGTCTCTTTCTATTTTTGGCAGCAAGTGATACATGCCGGCCATCACCGGCAGCAACAGAAAGACGTTCCCTTTCTGAACAAATTGAATTTCAGTTTAAAAAGCGAGTCTGTCCAAAGGAGATGATTTGGTAAACGATAAAAAAATACAGCAAATAATAAGAACAACAGTGGGAAGGGAACACTCCATCAGGTCAGCCCAAGAGTATTTCTAACGCGTGCCCTGCAATTTTGTCATTCTAAAGGAAGGTGTGAAGAAACCCAATGGCGTCCAGGTACCTTCCAGCCAACCCGTGGCACACAGCTAATCCGCTCATCTCTCCCTTTTTCTCTGTAGCTTATATTAAAAAAAAAAAGAGAGAGGGAAGAAAATAAAAGAAAAACAACAAAGACTGCAGCCAGGCCAGGTTAGCATCAGGTACCAGCTAAAACTCCCTGGTGGGAGGACCGTCTTATGTCGCTCCAAGGAGGTGCCGCCTTGAAAAGGAAGCAGCCCTTCTTTGAAGGCAGGTGAGAATCCAGTCTCGGTGACAAGCAGCCTGATTTGGAGGGGGAAGTCACAGGGCTTTCCCCCAGCACGCCAGGGTTACCGCCTGCGAGACCTCCCGTAGCTATTTCTGCTGGCTTTCCTCCTTCTCTTCCAAGCCTCGGAGAGGCACCACGGGTTGCCATGGAAACCGGCTCCGTCCTCCCACTGGAGGCTGCCAGCTCCGGTTTCCCGCAGAGTTAAGAAGCAGGCGGCAGTGGGGGTCGCCCAGGCGTGAAGATGGGCTTCCCTGGGGATACCCCGCCTCCTGCCAATCACAGTGTCTGTCTGGGAATCCTGGGGGGCGCTTGGAGGCTGAGGGCCGGGGAAGCCCCCAAGCCTCAGTGCTGCTCTGAGACTGGAACTATTCAGAGGTCGCGGGTCCTGTCCTCTCTCTCCAGCTAAAGCTACAGGGACCTTGCGCATGTGTGTGTGTCTGTCTCATGAGATGCCTCCATGACTGGTGACCTCTGTGTCTACGGGGCGTTTAAAGAGAACTCGATAGCCAGGACATACTAATGAAAACGTCTGCCATCATACAGAAGGGTTGCAGGCAACTTTTCTCTTTAAGCTGCTTATTTTCTAAAGCCGAGGCAAAGGCAAGTTTTCATCACTGCTGGTTTGTTCCAAGGGTGGTACCTGCAGGCCGGGATGGACGTTTGGTCTGAAGACCAAGTAGCTGGTCCCCACTGCCCCCTACAATGCCACTCCTAAGAATTAGGAAAGGGGCTCAAACTTAAATGCTCTCAGGGCCAGGAGTGGAAAAGCAAACCGAGTCAGAACCTGCTGGGCCCCAGAGCCCCACTCCTGCACAAAGAAGACGGCTGCCACTCAGCTCCAGTCCATGGTACCCCTGGGAACATGGGCCCCGTCCCATGGGCTGGACATTTTGGATGAACAAAGACGGCATGATGACGAAGGTCCTTTTTTTAAGTGTAGGCCAAACAAAGCATGTCTGCAGGATGGAGCGTGCCCATAAGCTGGCGCTTCTGCCCTGAGACCGGCACCTTGTCTGGCTTGGCCCGTCTATGGGACCCTAGCTGATCCCTTCCAGTCATCCCGTCGGGGCTGTGTCCTCACTTTCCCACCTGGGTCTTGACCCCGGGGAGCCCCTCCCAGGTGGCACCCAGCATTCGGAGGGCACCTGGATGCACCAGCCTTGGGAAACCCTTCTGCATTTTCCCCAGTGTCAGTGTGACCAGCACAGGGAGGGAAGCGACCAGCAAATGGGGCAGCCGGGGAAGCAGCATTCTCAGGGACGCCATGGGCTTTCGCTGGACTAATAATAACTGGGGGGCAGACTGCTGGATTATTTCAGTGGACACACTGCGAGGCCCTGAGTGGCCTTGCTCTGGCCAGCATCTGGGACCCTGCCGGTTGTTAAGGTGACCCCTCTGGAAGCTGAGAGCATAGCAGTGGGGGCCTCTAGTTCTGCCTTGTCTGCGTTAGCTTTGGTGACTCTCACAGGTGAGCCGGGAGCAGAAAGAGCCTGGTCTTGGAACGAAAACTTTGCAGCGGAAAATCCATAGGGCTTTGGGTGTCTTTGCTTTCTCTCACTTTTCTCTTGGCTTCTGGTCTTCTCTCACCTCCTCTCAGCCCACCCCACCCCAGCACAGCAGGAAAGTAGTGATGCCAGCACCTGGGAGGCTTAGGAGGCTGGAACCGGTGAGCACGCGGGGGCGTCTGCTCCCGCCTCTCATGGCCGGACGCGGTAACGGATGGGCACGTCGTGTTCCGGCTGCATGAGCCCGAAGCCATACCTGCTGAGGTCGAACTCGGGGATGGCCATATCCTCGCCGACCAGCTCCAGGTCCAGGTGCGCCAGCACAAGGAACACAAACCTGGGGAGAAAGGCCAGCATGAAGGAGGGCAGGAACAGTGGCTTCCTCCTGGGGCTGACCTTGACTCCCACTCTGAGGACAGCAGCAGAGGGGGAGGGAGAGGTCCAGCAAAGGCCCCTGGGCATCTGCCAGCCCCTGCAAGACGAGGCAAGCCTGAGGATGAGCGCTGGAGAACGAGCTAGGTGCAGACGTGGCCCGTGTTGCTCCACGGCAGAGCATTTCAGAGCCAGCGCGTGGTTCCGGCTTCCCTCCTTCCCTGCGGGATTCACACTGAGACAGTGGAGGCCACAGCTAGAAAGAGTCTTGCCTTGAGTCTCTGCATGGAGGGGCACAGTCCCCCAAGCCCACGGCCAACACTGTGGGAGCGGGAGCTAAGCCTTCGCTGGTTTAAGCCACTGAGACCTGGCAGTCGCTTGTCACAGCAGCGGAGCTGAGCTCGTGCGGATGAATACAGCAACTTTCCCGGCTCCCCTGGCTCCTCCTCCTCATCCTCTCTTCCTCTAGACTCTTGGAAGCTTCACTGACTGTCCTGGCCAGAGCTGCTGCCCACTCACAGGTGTCTGTGTGACATTAGACACAGACACCGCTCTCTCAAGACATCTTACGGCTACCTCTGAGAAAACAGAGCAGCGGCGCAAGAATGAGCACTCTCTACTGCCACCTTCTGGAAAACTGTCATAATGCATACACAAAGCCGCTGTGGCCATGATGTCATCATCATCCATGTCCCCACAAATGTGGGGCCAGCCCGGCAGATGTTAACGTGCCTGCCTCGCCGCCTTGTTTTACTCACCACTGTCTGTGTTCTGAAGGGCAGGAGAGTATTTTTTACCACTCTTGTTCCACCCCATCCCCCTACCCCAAGCCAGCTGCCTCGTGCAAAGGCTGAGCAAACGGCAGGGATTCTTGAATTTTATCGAAGAGGGAAGACCAGAATAGAAGGAAGATGACATGCTGGACAGGAGATCTGGGCTGTGCCACTCATGGGTGTGTGGCCCTCACCGTGTCTTTTCCACTCTGGGTCTTGGTTCCCCAGGTCAAAGAGGGGAGAGGTAGGATGGGTCCCTTCCGGCTCTGAAGCTGGAGGACACCAGAGGGTGAGTTTCTGTGGGATGGGGCTTTTGTGCCTGCACTTGGATTTGAACCCTGGCACCTCCACTTCCTAAGAGCATGTCCGTGGCAAGTGATTTGACCCATCTAGACTGCGACTTAGTCGGATACCTACCCAGCAGGGTTTTCATAACAATTAAGTGAGATAAAAAAGATATCAACCAATGAGTCAGTTTATTGAAACACAGTATGCCAGATACCAGCTAGGCACGGAGGATCCCCGACCTCTTTTCATCTGTCCAAAACCTGGATGAGGTAGGATGTACCAACAGTTCTGCTCTAGCCCTTGTTTTGAACAGGTGGATTGGTTCCAACATGATTGATATATAAGGGCACAATTTGAGCATAATGTGGATTTCACATTTGCTCATGTGCCAGTGCATTTGCAAGAAACACAAGGTACATACAAAAAACTGCAGAAATCCACAAAACATACACACACCTAAACATGTTTTGTGATCACGTTTATCACTTACATACTTGCATTTATTACATTAAATCCTTACATATTTCTTAACCATGTAACATGTGTAAACCTGTACTACCATTTTTTATCATATCCTTGTCTTTTTCTTTTTAATGTGTCACTGATAAGGTATTTAAGTGTTGGGCCCAGCTCCCTTTTCCCATACCGCGTGTGGTTTTCATGGCGTGATTTCACATGGCAAGGTGATTTTTTTTTTTTTTTTTTTGAGTTAGCATCTCACTCTGTCACCCAGGCTGGAGTGCAGTGGCACGCTCACAGCCACCACAGCCCTGACCTGCTGGGCTCAGGTGATCCTTCCGCCTCAGCCTTCCAAGTACCTGGAACTACAGGCGTGCACCACCACACCCAGCTTTTTTTATTTATTATGGAGACGACGTCTTGCCAAGTTGTCCAGGCTGGTCTCGAACCCCTGGCTTCAGGCAATCCTCTCACCTCAGCCACCCAGAGTTCTGGGATTACAGGCTTGAGCCACTGTGCCCGGCCTAGCAAGATGATTTTTTAGGAATACATATGAACTATATTATGTTTATAATCAGCTGTATTATGCTCTCCATTTTATTGTTGAGAAAATGAAGGCCAAAGGGTTAACGTACTCATTCACTTAACATAATGCCTGCACACTAATAATAATGTTAATAATTATGGTAATAATGAACATTTATCAAATGCCTACAATGAGCCAGGCAGTGGATTAAGAACTTAGAAAGATCCAATTCATTATCCTGACACCCTGGGATGTAGTTATAATCAGAACCCCCATTTCACAGCTGAGAAAATAGAGGCTCAAAGGTCACCCATCTGATGATCACACAGGAGCTGGACAGAAGGACTGGGCAGATTTCATAACTCCTGGTTCAATCAGTCTGATCTTGGGGGCCAAAGCTCATAGAATCCAGAAAAGAGAATTTTGAGGTTGTTGGCCCCCACGGGCGTTAAAAGAACCAAGCAGGAACAGGGAAGTCTGGCCAGTTCCTGCCTTAAGGTTTTGCGCATGCCACAGCAGCTGCAGATGGACAGCTATGGTCAGCTGGATGGTATTTGGTATTCAGTGTTTGGTATTCGGACAACAGTCTTGGAGGGAGGAGCCTGCTGCCAGATCTGAGTATTTCCAAATAAATCAGAAATCTGGTTTTTTACATGCGCTCTTGTGATTTTTAAGTTAGCACACATATTTAAAACCACAAATAAGAGGAATCTGTAGGTAAGAGATGGCTCAACGGATGTCCAACTAGAGTCTCTGCCCTAAACCATTCTCTGGGACGTGCCCCTCAGTCTCAGGAGGGAAGAGTGCGTGCCAACCAGAGGGAGTAGGAGCGTCCTG
>NW_007249738.1:1084951-1091266 GCF_000164805.1 Carlito syrichta
CCAGGCAGTGATTGTGCCCCGCCCCCCATGGCATGTTGTAATTCTTCAGCCGTTTTCCATCCTTGTAAAAGTCTTTCTTCTCAGACCCATCGGGGTTCAGGAATCGGTCATATCTAAATACCTGAAACAGGAAGAAGGCCTGTTTCTGACTCCACCCCCAAAACAAGCCCGCACCAAGAAAACGTATAAGGATGTTCCTAACAGTCTGGCTTATAAGAAGGAAGAACTGAAAACGGTGTACAGGTCAGCCGGGAGGGGACTGGTTACAAAATTATGGCAAAAGTTTTGTGTGTCCTGATGGAAAGAAAGTCTACAACCCGTTGCTGAATGAAAAAAAGCAAGTTTCAGAACAGTACAAGCCTATTAACACACCAATCTATTCACGTGTGTGTGTGTTGTGTGAATGTGTGCAAAGGCATAAAACCCATTTAAAGAACACACTCCAAACCCTGGCTCGGGAACTCTGTGGAACTGAAGAGGAAGGGAAATAAAGTTTTTTCTTTGCAAACATATACTTCTCTGTATTTCTATTTTATGATAAGTATATATTACTTTTGTCATGTAAAATCAAAGACATTAAAATAATTTTCTAAAAAAGAGAACATCAATTTCCTTTGCTTGAATTGCACAATAGCAAGGCAAGAATTCGGAGCACAGGGCTCGGCACGGAGTAGGTGCTGAGTGAAGCGCCGGGTGGAAAGATAGGTGAATGGAGCAGTGGGTAGACTGAGAGATGGAAGGGTGGGTCAGTGGATGGATGGGATGGATAGGTAAATAGATAATAGATGGATGGATGGTGAATGGATAGGTAAATGGATGGATCGATGGATGGATGGTGGACGGGTAGATAGATGGATGGATGATGGATGGATGGTGGGTGGATGAATGGATGGAGAGATAGGTAGATGGATGGACCGATGGATGGATAGTGGATGGGTAGGGAGATGGATGGACCGATGGATAGATGGTGGGTGGGTAGGTAGATGGATGGACCGATGGATAGATGGTGGGTGGGTAGGGAGATGGATGGACCGATGGATAGATGGTGGGTGGGTAGGGAGATGGATGGACCGATGGATAGATGGTGGGTGGGTAGGGAGATGGATGGATGATGGATGGATGGCTGGATGCACGAGAGGCTGGCTGGCTGACTGGCCATGAATGGATGGATGAATAAGCATGTGGCATAGGACCTGGTACACAGGAAGTAGCCAGTCTGTTAGCAATTGTGAAAGTCTGACCCCTCTCCAAGTCTGGGGAGAGGCAAAACTGTTGAGAAACTGACACTGAAAAAGGGGAAACTGCTTAGCGATCACAAAACACTCAGTGTGGACCAGGCACTGTGAAGGTCTTTTCTGACATGAGTTCATTTCATCTTCCTGACAACCCCATGAGGCAAGCACTAGTACGGGGTCCATTTCACAGGTGAGGAGACACACACAGAGAAGTGAAGCCACCTGCTCAAAGTCACATAGCAAACAAAGCGCAGAGCTGAGCTGACGCTGAGCCGGCGGATCCCAAAGTTACTGATTTTCCCCCACAGTCCCTGCTGTGACCAGACACCTCAGTCATTTACCTCTGGGTCTGTGTAGATTTCTGGGTCTTTCTGGGGACTCAGGAAGGGGAAGAGGAGGAGACGGTCACCACGTCGCAGGGTGAATTCTCGCCCGTCTGCCATGGGCACAGCCAGGTCCACCATGACCTCGCGGGTGATGAAGGGCGCAGCTGTGAGTCTGAGGCTCTCATTCAGCACGCTGTCTGCATGGGGTGGGAGCAAGGAAAAGAAAATGCCACCCCCATATTTTCCAGAGGACGATGAAGAGGCTCAGAGCCTTGCCCACAGCCACACAGAAAGGGGAAGAGGCCAGAAGAGAGATGTGATCTCTGTGGTCCCTCAGAGACCCTTGAACATGAGGGGGTCTGGGGCTGACCCAGAGAGAAACTGTGAGGGAGGGCGAGAGTTCGGGAGAGATCTGAAGGCTGGGGAGAGAGTGGGCCCCTCGATACCTGTTTCTGCTTCCCTGGAATGTATGAGTATTCCCCTTCTGAAAACAGTCCCCTGATTTTCCTCTGCCACTCTGAGGGCATTAACTCTACTCTCAGCTCCTGGATGAGGCTGTGATTGGCCAATCAGAGCAGCCCCCTGAGCGCGGTGATTGATTCAGGATGGGAAATGACCCAAGAGAGCCAATGAGACATGTTCCTGGGACTTTTAGTGAGAAAGTTGTAAGAGAGCTACATCCTCACAGAGCTGAGAGCAAGTCAGCTTTGAGCTGCTGGAAGCCACCGCCAACCCGAGGCTGGAGCCAGCCCAGTGGAAAACTGAGAGAATGGAGAGACACTGAGTAGTTCTCATAACACTGTTAAAGTTCCTGCCTTCAACTGTGTCTGAAGCCAGTCACTCTGGACTTTTCAGTTACAGGTCCCAGATAAAGTCTCTGTTCCCCTTCCGCCAGTTGAAGTCAGGTTGTTTTCTGCCTCCTGTTTCCAAAAATCTACTGAGACCATGAGCCACAGGCAGCTGAGACTGGAGATGCCAAGTCTATGATGACAGGAGGCTCAGGAGTACCCAAGGTGAGGGGACACTGATGGACCCTGGAGGACAGGAGCCATGTTGGAAATGCCTTTGGGGGCCCATGAAGACACAGTCTTGGAGGCTGTCTCGGAGGGGCCGACCAACTCACCAAGCACAGGCATGCTGTCCAAAGCCTTCTGTGGGAGCACGGTCATCCTAGAGACAGGCTGTTCCGCTTGCTGGAGGACACGCTCAAGCTCTTCGCGGACAGCAGCCAGGGCTTCGGGACTCTTGAGAAGAAAGAGCAGGAGCCAGAAGGCAGCAGGACCCATATTTCCCTGCAGAGAGAAGCAGCCCCTGTCACACTGTCAAGAGGGCAGAGCGAACTTGTCTCTGCAGGGACACAGCCCTGGCCAAGGCCTCGGGGTCAACAGGCCTGCCCGGATTCCCACCCGTGCCAAACATCTGGGCATGAACAGCGTCCATCTTCAGCCTCAGGACATGGCCGAAGTCTGCTATGTGGCCCAATAACCACTTCAAGGCCACTCCTGGCATCCCTGACCATGAGCAAAGATGCTGATCAGAGGTCACACAGGTAATCAGCAAAATGAGTCAGTAACAGGAGCAGGCAAGTCGGTTAAGACCACTGTGAATATCCAGGATGACTGCATTGTTGCCCCAATTCCTCCCCATCCCCAGAATCCTGCTCCTTATCACGTGACTCTGAGGTTCTGCCCACTAAAGCGGCCCAGTGGATTTGCCCACCCCTTGAATTTGGGCTGGTCTTGGACTTGACCCAGAGAATGAGGCGAAATGAACAGAACAGCAGCTCTGCCAGAAGAGACCGTGTGTGCTTCCACTTGCCAGGGGGAATTCACTGGTCCCAAGAGTAGCCTCTGTGGAGTTAGCTCCGTTTGTACCCCCCAGACCCACAGTCCTAAGAGTTCAATAAATGCCCATCGGTGTGCGCCACTGGGTTTTTGTGAATGTTTGTGCTGCAACAATAGCTGATGGCTCCAAGATCTAAAGATTTGCTTCCAATGAACACCTCCAGTCACCGTCAGTGTCGTGCGGAATGCGGCACTTCTACGTAAACATTCTATTATTGTTTCCTCATATGTAAATATTCTATCAGTCACTGGAAGAACAAGTGTGGGCTGAGAATGCAAACGCAATGCAGCCATAATCACCCATGACCATGAAAGTCGTTAACTTCTTGAATGAAAATTATTTGAAATGTCCCAACAGATAAACAATTAGGAAAATGAATGGAATTTCTTGCTCCGAGGCTTCAGCCTTGGCTGAATATTTTAATACACATTTTAGCCTGATATTTGGCATGCGGCTGACACGTGAATAGGGCACCCGTGAATGATCCAGACGGAACACCAATGCACCTCAATCTGGGGGAGGGTGACTGTCTGCCATCCATGACTGTCCCGTCCCAACATAATAATGAAATCTTTGATCCTCATTAAATATCACATTTACCCAGTAATTTCATTACAGACATAACTGCACATGGGCAGAAGGACATGTGCACAAGGATATTTATTGCAGCGTAAAAAAACTGGAAAAATCCTCATGTCTGTCAAGAGATCAATGAGATAAAGACAGATCCAGCCATAGGACAGTGATGCAGACAGTAGTTAAGAAGTAGCCAGCTTTGGGCGCGCCGAAACAGGACTCCAGGAGCACAGTAGCAAGCACATGGCAAGATGAGGGACGAGGGTCAGTGCTGCCAGGAGAGCACAGGCCATCTCGAAGAGACACAAGAAACTGGTAGCTGAGGTTGGCTCTGGGACAGAAGCTAGGAATGGGGAGGGGTGGTCTGACTTTTCTTACCTATACCCCTGTCAGCTGTTCATTTTTTTTTCTTTTTTTGAGTCAGGGTCTCACTTTGTTGCCCAGGCTGGAGTGCAGTGGCACAATCATGGCTCACTGCATCCTCAACCTCTTGGGCTCAGGCGATCCTCCCTCCTCAGCCTCCTGAATAGCAGGGACTACAGGGACTACAGGTACATACCACCACACCTGGCTAATTTCTTAATTTTTTTGTAGTGCTGGGTTGCCCAGGCTAGTCTCGAACTCCTGGACTCAAGTAATCCTCCTGCCTTGGCCTTCCAAAGTGCTGGGGTGACTGGAGTAAGCCACCAGGAGTTCACATTTCTAAAAAATGGATACACTCATTTTAAGCAGAACAGAAGGGCTCTGAGCGATTTCTATGGAGACACAACTGCACGAGAAACGTTTGTGATGCAGTATCAAACCAACAGAAAGTCAGATTAAACAATGGCGCGATCTTAACCACAGAAGAGGAACACAAGGGAAGGGCAGGAAAGACATGCACCGAGGCACTAGTGAGCCGGTGTCCTGTCTTTCTGTATAGCCCCAGGAATGCAGCATGGAGAAGATGCCGATTTCCCGCCCAATACTTCCATTGTGTGGGTGCCATTGCTAGGTTGGAATGGAAAGAAAAGCAAAGTCCTCCCTGGTCACTACCCACCACCCAGCAGAGAGTGGGGGCTCCAAGACAGCCTGGAAGGCAGCCAGGAAGAGCCCCAGACAGAGACCAGGCAGCACTGGGTTCAAATCCCGGCTCCCCAGCTCGTCACAACTCTGGACAAGTCACCACCTTCTCGGGGCCTCAGAAACACTCTGGGTAAAGTGACAACAGAGCCTACTCCTGGGTGGCCACAAGGGTCCACTGGGACCAGATGCAAGCGACCCCGTGTGTGCCAGGAGCAGAGCAGGTGCTTGGAGGCGGCCGCCCCTCCTACGGGCCCCTCCCTGGGTATGAGAGCAGGTGGGGGCCTCAGGCCCTGACTGGGATTCCCTGCAGCTCCGCAGGTCCAGCTGAAACAGCAAAGCCGCTTGCCGCCCATCACTTAAATAGCCGGGAAAGGAGGGCAATAAATAATTCAGCATCGGGTTAGCTCAGTGCCAAGGCCATTTGCTCTTGCCCAGAAGGTCAGACCGGGGCCACCCCTCATTAATTACCAAGCAGGAGGGGGACACACAGGTGCTCGGTTAACTATGCCTGCAGGAAAACGCTGTGGCCAGCGAGGGAGATAACCAAGACACCTGCCACCCAGCCACACACACGTGTGAGTATGTGTGTGTGTGTGCACGCGCACACGCGTGTGCACAACCGTAAGAGGTCTTGCATTCACCACCCTGGAACTCGCGCTTTCTTCCATGGGGCCTTGCCTCAGTTTACTCCGGAAGATACTTCCCATCAAACCTCGTTCCCTTCCCCTGCAGCCAAAGGCCAGGACCCAGCAGTGCCCCCCTGTTCTTCCTTTCCTGTGAGAGACACGAGGTAACCTCCAGAGAGCACTCACTGTAGGCCAGACCACGTACCTGGTGGCGGACATGCGCCATCTTGTCATCTCCGGGCCAAGCGGTCCATCAGTGGGAGGGGAGACGCTGCTGCCCTCCCCTGCCCCTGGGCAACGGCCCACTTTCCTTGGGAGAACCACCCCCACTTCACTCTAAGTCCATGGGGTTCCTCCAGGGCCGAGCCGACCCACCCCCTCCAGGCTTCAGGTGTGGGCATGGGACCCAGGCGGGCCATGGCATGACCTACTCGGAGGGGACGCGGGACCTGGACTGCTGAGTTGCCTGGAGCTGCTGGTGGCCATGGCGGCCTCCACACGGGGCAAGGCTCCTGGGGACAGAGCCAGGAGGGATGGGGGTCGCAGATTGGGAGGGTTTTTGTTGTTGTTGTTAATTTTGTGATTTTTCTTTTTTTTGAGTCGGAGTCTCACTCTGTCGCCCAGACTGGAGTGCAGTGGCCG
>NW_007249738.1:1091666-1106770 GCF_000164805.1 Carlito syrichta
AAAAAAATAAAAAAATTATCTGGGCGTGGTGGTGCACCTGTAGCTACTTGGAAGGCTGAGGCGGAAGGATCACCTGAGCCCAGCAGATTGAGGCTGCGGTGGCTGTGAGCGTGCTGCTGCACTCCAGCCTGGGCGCATTTAAAACAAACAAAAACCTTAAGTGTGTCATGGTGTCCTGGGCTGGATGCTGGAAAAGAAAACATACCACTGGAGAAACGGGAAATCGCAGTCAAGTGTGAACTTGAGCTCGGAGTCCTGCACCAAGGCTCATTCCTTAGTCCTGATAAACCAACTGTGGTTATTATGTTAAGTAGGGATAGCTGGGCCGAGGGCACATAGGAACTCCCCATGCTGTCTGTGTAATCCTTCTGTAATCCAAAATGACTTCAAAGAGGCCGGGTGCGGTGACTCACACCTCTAGTCCCAGCACTTTGGGAGGCTGAGGCAGGAGGATCGCTTGAGCCCAGGTTTTGGAGACCAGCCTGGGAAACACAGTGAGAACTCGTCTTTATGAAAAAAAATTTTAAAGTAAGTGGGGCATGGTGGTGTGTGCCTCTCATCCCAGTTACTCAGGAGACTGAGGCGGAAGGATTGCCTGAGCCCAGGAGGTCGAGGCTGTGGTGAGCAGTAACCGTGCCACTGCACTCCAGCCTCCAGAGTGAGACAAACAAACAAATAAAACTACTTGGGGTGGGGGGGGGACCAGACCTCTTTACAGATGATCAAACGGGAGTCCAGGAAGCAAAGTGACTCATTCAAGGTCGCACAACCAGTCGGCGGCAGAGCCGTGAGTCCATCCAAGCCTGTCTGACTCTGAACCCTGCGCTCTGCTTTTCACCCCCGCCAGCCGCCACAGCGCCTCAGGGATTCTTCTCCATGGCCACAATCTCAGATCCCAGCAGCTCCCACAGCCCCCTTCCCGCCCCTTAGGACCGCCGGAGCACCTGGGCCTTGAGGGTCAGCTGCTGAGACTGTGCTGGGGCTGGAAAGGAAGAGAAGGGGAAGATGTGATGCCTGGGGCTGCGCGGGTGGAGGACCGTGACGGTCGGGGTCTCGGTTTGAGCTCAGGGCCGGCGGGTTCAGGGCAGCCTGTCCCGTGATGGACCTTCAGGGGCCCATCTCTTGAAGCTCTCTCTGTCCCCTTATCCCCACCCACCCAGCCTCCCCTCAGAGCGGGCCTCTTTCCCGGGCCGGGCCTCAGGGCTCAGCCCCTGGGGCCCTCCCACTGCCCCTGCCATCAGTCTGGACTCCAGGCTCAGTGTTGTGGATTGGAGCTTCGGTGAGGAGCCTGTGTGCTGACGTGGGCAAAGTGCTCGAGATGCTTGGCCCGTGCTGAGCACTCAATAGCTTTCGAGATTATTTTTCCTGACTCATCATCTCTGCTCTGACAGTAGCAATCATCACTCCCGTTTCTCAGCCTCCCTGTAGCATCTGACACAGCTTACCACCCCCAGCCTTTCAGGAAGCTTTCTACACCTGGCCTCGGGGTGATGCTCCCACCCTCGGGTGGTCCTCCCACCCTCAGGTGGTCCTCCCACCCTCAGGTGATGCCCCTTCCCTTTGGGGCAGTGTTCCCTCTTGGCTCTCCTCCACCTCTCTGGCCACTCCTCATCTTCCCCCCATGGCAGCGGCCTCCTCCCTGCCCTCCCTGCTTCCACTTGCCCCCACTACCGTCTGCTGTCACCACTGGAGCCGGAGTGATTCCTCTAAGGTGCAAGGCAGGCCACGTTTTCCCTCAGCGGGCACCCATCTCACTCAAACCAAAGCCCTGCCTAGAGCCTACAGGCCTGCAGGGCCCTGTGTGGCCTTGGTGCTGCCACCTCCCTGCCACATCACCAGCATCCCCACCTCAGGGCCTTTGCACGTGCTGCCTGGCCTGAAAGCCCCCATTCTCCACATCCTCATGGCTCACTTCCTCACATCCTGGAGTCTCTGCTCAGACGTCGCCTCTCAGTGAGGTCTTCCTGGGCCATCTGCTTTAAAGCAGCCCCTCCTCCCACTAGTCCCTTACTCCGCTATGTCTGATCTCTGTAGAACCTATGACCTCCAATACATTCCGATGCTTACTTGTTATTGACTGTCAGTCTTCTCCCACCAGGACGGCAGCTTCCTAAAACAGGGCCTTTTTTTTTGAGTCAGGGTCTCACTCCATTGCCCAGACTGAAATACAGTGACACGATCACAGCTCACTGCAGCCACAAACTCCAGTGCTCAGGGGATCCTTCCATATCAGTCTCCCAAGTCGCTGGGACTACAGGCGTGCACCACCACGCCAAGTTAACTTTTGATTTTTCTAGAGACAAAGTCTCACTGTGTTGCCCAGGCTGATCTTGAACTCCTGAGCTCAGGCAATCCTTTGCCTCAGCCTCCCAGCCCACAGGCAGGGACTTTTTATCAGTTCTGCTCACTGCACTGTCTTCATCTTCTAGAAGGGAGCCTGGCACTGAGCAGGCCCCCATAAATACATAGTGAAGATGTCTATTGAGCACTTCCCTGCCAGGCACCATCACAGAATTGTACGCACGTCACTTTCTTCCACCCTCACGACTATGCCTTGAAGAAGGTGCTTCCAGCTCCATTTCACAGATGAGTAAACTGAGGTGCTGAGGGATTAAGCAGTGACTGACTTGCCAGAAAGCCGCAAAATCAAGACTCAGATCCAGACAGGGACATTGCAGAGCCTGTGGCTGGAGCCCTGGGTGACACAGCAGCCGCCTGGCTCTGCTCTCCCCGACGGGCTTCCCCACCTGCCTGAGTTCTGGATGCTGCCAGCGATTAGCCTCAGAGGATGTCCTGTCCCCAGCTCCTGCCCGGTTGGTTCTGGCCCCGCCCAAGGCTGTTCCCTCGACTTTCTGCCACCCAAGCCCCCCGGCCAGCATCCAGTTCTGCTGACAGAGGCCATTTCCGCAGGGGTTCTGGGGACAGCATGGCGCTCCAAGTCATCTCTGCCTATAAATATGTCATTAGGCACGAACGAGGACAATTGCCGAGTAAACCCAGCCCTGACCGTGCCAGCCTCTGCCCGCAGGGACAGATAATGGCTCTGAGACGAAATGAAAAGCAAGCGGCAAGCCAGTGGGAGAGGAACCACCCAGGAACGTCTGCCTGTGCAACTGTCACTGCCGAGATGAGGCCAAGAGAAAGGGGGGTCAGGGGTCAGGGGTGGGGTCAGGGGTGGGGGTGGGTCAGGAACCAGGCCTGGAGACCCCCAGCATCCAAGGCTGCCCTTCTCTCTCCAATATCCAGTGCACTGCAAAAGCCAGTGGCTCTGTCTCCCTGAAGTTTCCAACATCTATCCACTTCCTCGTCCCCTCCATGGCCACCGCCCGATCCTGCCATGACTGTCTCCTCCTTCGGGCCCGATTTTGCCCTTGTTCCCAAGATCCTGTCCCTCCTCTGCTCAGAACTCTCATAGGGGCCAGGGGTGGTGGCTCATGCCTGTCATTCCAGCACTTTGGAAGGCCACGGAGGGAGGATCACTTGAGTCCAGGAGTTTGAGAATAGACTGGGCAACACAGCAAGATCTTGTCTCTAAAAAAAATTTTTTTTTAAGTAGCCAGGCATGGTGGTGTGCACCTGTAGTCCAAGCGACTTGGGAAGCTGAGGTGAAAGGATTGCTTGAGCCCAGGGCATGGAGGCTGTGGTGAGCTGTGATTGTGCCACTGTACTCCAGCCTGGGTGACAGAGTGAGATCCTGATTGGGGGAAAAAAAAAAAAAGAACTCTCATAGGGAGCCCTCCTCACCCAAGGAAAAATCCCAAGCCTGGACTTATGGGACCTTCAGGGCCCTCCGTGATCTGCTCCCTCAGCCCCACACCCCGTCCTCACTCTGCTGCAGCCATACACAACTCCTTGCTGTTGCCCCAACTCCTGACATGATCCAACCCCAGGGCCTTTGCACTTGCTGGCTCCCCTGTTTGGAAGACCCCATCCTCACATCTCCTCCAAGTGCTTGGATCTAGCTTTCTCGTCACTCAAGGTTCACACTCGGCTCAAACATCTCCTCAGAGGGGCCTCCCCACTCCTACCCACAGGCTCTCTAGTCACAGCCTGTTTCATATCAGCTTCTAAAACCATCTGGGATATGTTTCCTTGACTAGCCCCCGCCCCCACCCCCACTAATAGGTAAGGAACACAAAGCCGGGCCTTTGAGGCCTATTGTAAGTGCTCCATGAACTGTTAAACCAGGAGTCCCCAACCAGTACTGGTCTGTGGCCTGTTTTGGAACCAGGCTGCACAGTAGGTGAGCGGCGGGCCACCGAGCGAAGCTTCATCTGTGCTTGCCGCTGCTCCCCATCGCTTGCATTACCGCCTGAGCTCCGCCTCCTGTCACGTCAACCATGGCATTAGATTCTCACAGGAGTGCAGACCCTCCTGTGACCTGAGCCTGCAAGGGATCCAGGCTGCACGCTCCTTATGAGAATCTAATGCCTGATGACCTGGGGGGGGTTGCTGAGGCGGTGACGCTAGCACTGGAGAGCAGCTGCAAATACCGATTAACGTGACTAGTGAGGCCTGACCGCACAGAGACCATGGATAAACCAACCGCCTGCAGACTCATGTCAAAACCCCGTGAGTGGCAAGTGAGTCCTTCAACTGTACAGCTGCATCGGGTGACAGGCTTTAAGTCAGAACACTTATTTCAGCCCATGTGTGGCCCGTCCACTATTTTATTTTCCACTTCCATTGTATATTATGATGTAATAATAATAGAAATAAAGTACACAAGAAATGAATCATGCCCAAGCCATCCACCCCAACCCCCTAACCAGGGTTCACGGAAAAACCACCATCCACAAAACTGGTCCCTGATGTCAAAAAGGCTGGGGACTGCTGTCTTAAATGATTCTTCAAAATAACCGATCTGCATACTTCAAAAACTCTTAAGGTCATGAAAAACAGGAAAAGGCATAAAAACCGGATCAGATTAAAGAAAACGAAAGAGGTAGAATGACTAAATGCAACCTGCGGTCTCAGATGACAGGCTGGACCCAGATGAGCCAAAAGGGACATTCCTGGGACAACTGGCAAACAGGGCTCTGGACTGTTTGTTAGACAAGGCTCATGCATCTGGACTAACCATCCTAAGCTTGGCTATTGCACTTGGTCATGTTCTTGCTCCTAGGAGATGCATCCAAGCAATCAAGGTGCAGAGACACAGTATCTGCCATTTACTCACAAATAATTTCAATGAAATAATCCCAGTGTGGGGGGGGAGACAGAGAGAAAGAGAGAGAGAGAGAGAAAGGGAGAGAGAGGGAGAGTGTGTGCAAATGTGGTAAAATATTTAAAATTAGAGAATCAAAATGAAATGTATATAGGAGCTTGTTACACTAGTTAAGAAACTTTTCTATAAGTCTGACATTTTTCTAAATTAAAAAAAAAAAAAAAAGGAATACTGAGCAAATGATCCTGTTCATGATGCTGTTTGACAGGAAAATAAGCCAGGAAAGACCAAGCGTGGTGGCTCCTGCCTGTAACCCCAACACTTTGGGAGGCCAGATGAGACGATTGCCTAAGACCAGGAGTTCGAGACCAGCCTGGGCAACATGGCAAGACCTTGTCTCTACAAAATAAAAAAATTAGCTGGGCCTGGTGGCACACACCTGAAGTTCCAGCTACTTAGGAGGCTGAATCAGAAGGATTGCCTGAGCCCAGGAGGTTGAGGCTGTCGTGGCCATGAGCTTGCCACTGTACTCCAGCCTGGGCGACAGAGTGAGCCTCCGACTCAAAGAAAAAAATAACAAAAGTCAGTGAACTGGGGTAGAGAACTGGGTATGGTGCACATACCTCCGCCTCCACCAGCACACACTACACTCACAAATGCATATGTCAGGCACATGCATAGCTGCACGCGCCCACACATATGCATGCTCCCATGCGCACACACCAGCACACACACTCACACGTGTGCCTGACAGCACACACACACATGCACGTGCATCCACACGCACAGCCACACCTGCATGCACCTGCCTGCACGCCCATGCCCACCTGCGTGGCCCAGAGCTGTAGCACCAGGGCCCGCGCCTGCATCTCCTCCGAGACACCCATCTCCTCCAGGTGCTCAAGGTACGTTTCCAGCCATTGGCTCCGTTGGGCCCGGGTAGCCAGCCTAGCCGGGGACAGCAGCTTCCACAGGCGACCTTTGACGCTGCTCGCGCGGTCCTTATCTCCTGCAGGGACAGAGCACAGAGACTGGAGTTACAGATCCACCCCCAGACCCCTACCCACTCAGGGGTCACCCTGCCCTGACCTCCTATGAGGCCATGGGTCTTCTGAGTGTCACTCCGTGGGGGTGGGAAGTTTCTGTGGCAAAGAGGCCCCAGGGGCCGCCCCCCAGAGGCCCTTGAGGTGCTTATTATCCACCCCACCCCCAGCAGAAAGAAGCTCCCTGTCCCCTGCAGGCGGGAGCTCTGTGTCTCATTCACCTCTAGGTCCCCAGCACCTGGCCCATAACGGGGGCTCCTTGAACACGCATTCAAGGAATGCGTTTCCCTACACAGCAAGGGAAGGGACATTAAACACCATGAGCAGCTTCCTCACTCCCCAGGGACCGGTGAGCTGATCACAAAGCGAGGTCAGCCCACATGCGCAAGATGGGTGTGAGCAGACTCAGAACCACACAGCACCAATCACAGGGAGATGTCAGAAACAACCGGACGCACTGCCCGGGGGGCAGACTGGCCTGGGTCTCAACCAGCTCCTGGGAAAGTAAATGAGAGAAGGGGGCCAGGAAGAGGCCATGGTGAGCCCAAGGGCAAGGTGCCCCACCCACCCCACCCGCCAGCCCCTTAGCATAACCTAGAAACTGCCCAGCACAGTCAGGATGGCCTGTTTTCAATGGCAGCCAAGAAACTCGATGTCTGTGTGAAGTTTTCTGATGCTGCTGCTGCTGCTTGTTTTGAGGTGGAGTCTCACTCTGTCACCCAGGCTGGAGTGCACTGGCGCGCTCACGGCCACCACAGCCTCGACCTGCAGGGCCCAGGTGATCCTTCTACCTTAGCCTTCCAAGTAGCTGGAACTACAGGCATGCACCCCCATGCCTGGCTAATTTTTTGATTTACTATAAAGACGAGGTCTCCCAAGTTGCCCGGGCTGGTCTTGAACCCCTAGGCTCAGGCAATCCTTTCGCCTCTGCCTCCCAAAGTGCTGGGACCACAGGTGTGAGCCACTGCACCCGGCTCTTCTGATGCTTCTTAACGTTAGCATCTAAGTAAGAAGTGCTTCATCCCTGTGCAGACCACAAAAGCATCTCTGAAGGCCAACTCTGGCCCACAGCTCTCTAGTCTGCGATAGCCATTAAATAAACAACAGTGTGTTTATGTGCTGGAAAGCCACACAGTGAACGTGAATGGGGAGATTGTTTCTGAACAGACACACACGGCCCCAAGAGCAGACTGTTCAGGGGACGAAGCCGGATACTGGAGACCGACGCCCCTCCTCTGTCGTTTCCAGGCTCCCAGGCCCTGCTGTATGGCATAGAGACATGCACATACAAGAGCTGGCTTTCTCCAAAATCACCCCTGGAAGAGTGGGAGTTGCCTTGCATTGCTCTGGGGTTTCAAAGCACTGTCCTAGAAAGCCTCTCCCGGACGCTTTTGAACCACAAAGCCGTGTTCCAGGAAGACGCCCACCAGCGGTTCCAACCCTGGCTGCACATCACAGGGCGTTTGAAGGGGTGGAGAATGTAGGCTGTTTTTTAAAGTACGGGGCTGCCTTTTCAAACGATATGCTCGGTGTTTCTCTTCAACTTTTAGGCTCCGTTTCAAGTGACGTTCATTTCCATTTAAAGCCATGAGCTCAGATGTTCATCTGGAGAAGACATTGTCTTCCAGTGTTTCCGGCTTCCCAGACAATCACCCAGGAGCCCCTGCATCTGTGGCTGCCCAGGGCCCACCCCAGACGGATCGTGTCAGAATCACGGGGGTGGGACGTGGGCATCCGGAGGTTTGAAATGTGGACTGCATGGTATAGAAAGCGAGGGAACCACCTCAGCAGATGCTAGTTCTGGTGTCCTCTAACAGGATGGCTCAAAAAGGGAGCAAAGGAATGCAACACCGACTTAGAAATGACTGACATTCTCTGCGGTCTGACCATACAACTATCATCTTGAACACCCCTGTAAACACAGTTTTTAAGGACGACTTTAAAAAGCAATGCAGGGCCATTCACCACGTTCCCCTGGACCTAGGGTGGCCCTAAGTACAAGGGAGGCCTCAATATTTGTGCAATAAGTAAACAATTAAGCAGAAGAACCATGCAGTATGGAAAGACAAGCGACAGAATGGGAGAAAAGATTTACAGATCAGATATCTGATAAAGGCCTAGTATTCACAATATATAAAGAACTCTGGCAATTCAACAAGCAAACAGCCCAATTAAAAAATGGGCAAAGGACTTGGATAGATATTTCTCCAAAGGAGATATACACATGGTCATTAGGGAGATACAAATCAAAACCACAATGAGATCCCACTTCAAATCCATCAGGACGGCCACCATTAAAAAACAAAACAAAACAGAAAATCACCAGGTATGGTGACTCATGTCTGTAATCCCAGCACTTTGGGAGGCCAAGGCAGGAGGATTGCTTGAAGCCAGGTGTTTGAGACCAGCTCAGGCAACATAGTGAGAGTAACCCCATCTCTACAAAAAGAATTTTTTAATTAAGTGTGGTGGTGTGCACCTGTAGCCCGTTACTTGAGAGGCTGAGGTGGGAGGATCACTTGAGTCCAAGAGAATTTGAGGCTGCACTGAGCTATGACAGTGCCAGGACACTCCAGTCTTGGCAACAGAGTGAGACCCTGTCTCTAAACAAACAAACAAACAAACAAACAGAAAACAAGCGTTGTGGAGAAACTGGAACCCTCGTGCATTGCTGCTGGGAATGTAAAATGCTACAGTTGCTATGGAAAAGAGTTTAGCAGTTCCTCAAAAAGTTATGCATAAGCTAGGTATGGTGGCTCACACCTGTAATCCCAGCACTTTGGGAAGCATAAGTGAGAGGATTGCCTGAGCCCAGGAGTTTGAGACCAGTCCGGACAATCTGTCGAGATCTTGTCTCTATAATAAATCAAAAAATCAGCCAGACATGGTGGCGTGCACCTGTAGTCCCAACTACTCAGAAGTCTGAGCCAGAAGGATCGCCTGAGCCCAGCAGATCGAGGCTGCGGTGGCCGTGAGCGTGCCACTGCACTCCAGCCCAGGTGACTGTGAGACTCCGACTCAAAAAAAAAAGTTAAACGTAGAATCACCGTATGATCCAGTCATTTTATTTCTAGGTATATACCCCAAAGAACTGGAAGCAGAGACTCAGGCATATCCCTGTACACCAGCGTTCACAGCAGCACAATTCACAGTAGCCAGAAGGTGGAAGCAACGCATGTCCACTGACAGATGACCGGATAAACAAAACACAGTACACACTCACGATGGATTCCAATCCAGCCTTCACAAGAAACGAAGTTCTGACATGTGCTACAGCATGGGTGAACCTTGCACACACAGCAAGGTGAAATAAAGCCAACACAAAAAGACCGATGTTATGATTCCACTTATATGAGGTCCCTAGAACAGGCAATTCACAGAGAGCAAAAGACAGAGGTTCCCAGGGGCAGGGGAGGAGCAGATGGGGCGTTATTGTTATTTAATGACCACAAGGCTCTTGTTTGGGATGATGAAAAATGTCTGGAAATAGACAACCCACTGTAAACGTATTTACTGCCACTGAATTGTACAATTAAAATGGTTAAAACAGTACATTTTGTCTGATTTTTATTTCACCACAGTTTTTTTCAAAAGGAAGGTCTGTGAAGGTCATCTGGCGAACGAGTCAAGGATCGTGTTGTATAATAAAGAATCTGGCCCAAAAAAGGGTATAAAAATATAGCAGTGGTTTGATCAGTTACCATCTGTCCGGCACTTAGGACAGTGCAGGACACATGGTAAGCCTTACACAAGCATTATCTACGGCTATTTTATATGGCTAGGAAAAAGCAGAGTGCCGCTAACAGCGTTGTCTGGCTTGCATTTGTGAAACAAAGAGAAAAATAAGAAGATAATCACATTCCCTTGCATTTGTATAAAGGGAATTCTAGAGTAATCCACGTGAAACTAACACAACTAATCAGTTATGAGGCGTGGGAACTGGGTACAAGGGGACATGACGAGAACAGGAAGGGGATTTTCCACTGTTACTTCTCTCTTTTTTCCCAGCATTATGGAGGTATCATGACAAACAAAAATTGTATATATGTAAGCTATACAATATGATGTGATGATATACATATACTTTGTGCAATAGGTACCATGAGCAAGCTAATTAACACTTCACCCCCCCCTAGCCAGGCACCGTGGCTCACGTTTGTAGTCCCGGCACTTTGGAAGGCTGAGGCGAGAGGACTGCCTGAGCCCACAAGTTCGAGACTAGCCTGGGCAACATAGGGAGACCTCGTCGCTACAATTAATCAAAAAATTGGCGTGCGCCTGTAGTTCCAGCTACTTGGAGGGCTGAGACAGAAGGATGGCCTGAGCCCCGCAGGTCGAGGCTGTGGTGGCCACGAGTGTGCCACTGCACTCCAACCGGGGCGACAGAGTGAGACCTCAACAACAACAAAACACACACATATCACCTCCCACGCGTGTGTGATGCGAACACCTGAGAGCTACTTTTAGCAAATTTCAAGTATGCAACACATTGTCATTAACTGCAGTTACCATTCTGCACATGAGGTCTCTCCAGAACTCACTCATCTTGTAGCTAAAAGTTTGTCCCCTCTGACCAACAGCTCACCATTTCCCCTATCCCTTAACCCCTGACAACCTCTATTCTGTTTCTGTGGGTTCGATTTTTTGACTCCCACCTATAAGGGCAATCGTGTGGTATTCGATATTCTGTGTCTGGTTTATTTCACTTAGCGTAATGTCCTCCAAGCTCATCCATGTTGCTGCAAATGGCAGGAGTCCCTTCTTTTTCATGGCCAGGTAATATTCCTTTGTCTATATGGACAGAGCAGTCCAGCCTTATCCCCAGTGTCACTTTTCAAGGTTTCCGGTACCCACAGTCCAAAAATATTAAATGAAAAATTCCAGACGTAAACCCGAGTGGCAGGATGACACCTTGCACCATCCCCACTGTCCTGTCTGGGATAGGTCTCTGTCCAGGGGCCCCATGCTATCGACAGCACCTGCCTGGTAGTCACCTAAGGAGCCACCACCTCGGTTATCAGATAACTGTCATGGTATCACAGTGCTTGTGTTCAATAGCCCTGAGTTTATTTTTATCACAGTACATTGTCAGAACTGTTCATTTTATTTATTTATTTTATTTTATTTTGAGTTGGAGTCTCACTCTGTCACCCAGACTGGAGTGCAGTGGCTGCCCCCGACCGCCGCAGCCTCGACCTGCTGGGCTCCGGCGATCCTTCCGCCTCAGCCTTCCGAGTAGCCGGAATTACAGGTATGCGCTACCACGCCCGGCTGATTTTTTTATTTATTGTAGAGATGAGGTCTCGCTGCCCAAGCGGGTCTCAAACCCGCGGGCTCAGGCCATCCACTCACCTCAGCCTCCCAAAGGCGCGGGATGACAGGCTGAACCACTGAGCCTGGCTATAACTGTTCATTTTATTATCAGTGATTGCTGTCCATCTCTTACTGTGTCTAGTGCATAAATTAAACTTTATCACGGGTATGCATGTATAGGAAAACACATGGTACACAGAGGGTCTAGTACTGTGCAGGCACCCACTGGGGGTCTTTAGAAAGTATCCCTCAAGGGGCACCACGGTACCACAATCTTCCTTTTTTCTTTTGTGAGTCATGGTCTCGCTCCATCGCCCAGGCTGGAATACAGTGGCACGATCACAGCTCACCGCAGCCTCAACTTCCCGGGCTCAACTGATCCTTCCACCCCAGCCTCCCTAGTAGCTGGGACCGCAGGTGCACACTGCCACACCCAGCTAATATTTTGGTTTTCTGTAGAGACGAGGTCTCACTATGTTGCCAGGCTGGACTCGAATTCCTGGGCTCAAGCAACTCCTCTCACCTTGGACTCCCAAAGTGCTGGGATTAGAGGCATGAGCCACCACACCGAGCCCACCATCTTTTTCATCCATCAATGGACACAGAAGTTGTTTCCACATCTTGGCTATTGTGAACAGTGCTGCAGTGAGCCGGAAATGCAGATACTTCCTAACAGTGATTTCATTTCCTTCGGATATAGCTGGGTCATACAGTAGTTCTATTTTTAATTTTTTGAGGAAGCTCCACACCATCTTCCATGGTGGCTGTACCATCTATATGCCCACCAACAGGGTACAAGGCCCCTCCATAACACACACTGTCTTTTGACTTTTTGATAGCAGCATCCTAACAGGCATGAGCTCTGTGGTTTTGACTTGCTGACTCATGATACCGAGTATACTTTCATTCCGCTGTTGGTCATTTCCATTGTCTTCTTTGGGAAAATGTCTACCCTGGTCTTTTACCCATTTTACAGTTAGGGCAGTTGGTTTTTTCACTATTGAGTTGTAAGAGTCTCCTTTTGGAGACGAATCCCTTATCGAGACATGGTTTGCAAACTATATTTTTAATGATTGAACCACATGAAATGTGTTTTTAAAACTAAATAAAAGAAAATATGTCAACACCCACCTATTTAAAAAAATGTTCAGGTCGGATGTGGTGACTCAGCCTGTCATCCCAGCACTTTGGGAGGCTGAGGTGAGGGGATTACCTGAGCCTGGGGGTTCGAGACTAGCCTGGGCAACTTGGTGAGACCTTGTCTCTACAATAAATCACAAAAACTAGCTGGACATGGTGGCGTGCATCTGTAGTTCCAGCTACTTAGAAGGCTGAGGCGGAAAAATAACCAAAGCACAGCAAGTCGGGGCTGTGGTGGCCGTGAACATGCCCCTGCACTCCAGCCTGGGTGACAAGAGTGAGACTCCAACTCAAAAAAAAAAACATGTCCAGAGAAACATCACATCCAGTTTAGACTTAAGAAGTTCAGTCTACACCCCAGACAGGACGTGGTGACCAGGAGAGATTCCAGAAAGTGGGGTCTGGCACAATAAGCCAGACTCTGGTGTTCAAGGTGGGGTATGAACTAGCCATCCTGAATGTGATTATACGCAGAAGGCCGACACTCTCAACAGCTAGTTGCACAGTGGGAAGGTGTCACCACAGATGCTCAACCAAACTGACCGGGAGAAACATAACTATTGCATTTCTACTTTTAATTATTTCAATATTTAGGTTGGCAAAAAAAAAAAAAAAAAGACAAAATTCTCACTGGGAGCCAGGCATGGTGGCTCACGCCTGTAATCCCAGCACTGTGGGAGGCCAAAGCGAGAGGACTGCCTGAGCCCCGGGATTTGAAACCAGTTTGGGCAACTTGGTGAGAACTCGCCTCTACAATAAATACAAAAATTAGCCAGGCATGGTGGTGTGGGCCTGTGGTTCCAGTACTTGGAAGGCCGAGGTGGAAGGATCACCTGAGCCCAGCAGGTCGAAGCTGCAGTAGCTGAGAGCCTGCTACTGCACTCCAAACTGGGCGACGGAGTAAGACTCCGAAAGACAAAACAAAACAAAACAAAAAACCCTTCTCACTGTGAAAGCAGAAGCTTGCTGTCTGTTTGGGATTAGAGCATAACTTGGGCCCGTGCTACATTTTAACACATGCAGAAAGGCCCAGTGCTGCTTTGTCCAGCGGGTGGCCACAGGGCTCTCGAGCAGTTCAAATGAGGTTGGCCCCAATGCCATGAAGGCAAATCCACGCCAGACTCCAGATTCTCTGTGTGAGAAACAAAACGTAAAATATCCCATTCGTAATTTCATATCGTCTCCATGCTGAAATGCTCGTAATATTTTAGATATAATGGCTTCAATAAAATAAATAATCAAAATTGATTTTTTTACCTCTGAGTTTTTCTCTCTTTTAATACATCTAATAGAAAATTTTAACTGGGTGCGATGGTTCAAGCCTGTAATCCCAGCGCTTTGGGAGGCGGAGGCAAGTGGATTGCCTGAATCCAGGGGTTTAAAACCAGCCTTGGCAACTTAGTGAGGTCTCATCTCTATGATAAATCAAAAAATAAGCCCGGTGTAGTAGCATGCGCCTGTAGTTCCAGCTACTTGGAAGGCTGAGGCAGAAGGATTACCTGAGCCCAATAGGTGGAGGCTGCAGTGGCTATAAGTGTGCCACTGCACTCCAGCCTGGGTGACAGAGTGAGACTTCAATTTTAAAAAAAAATTTAAAATTCCATAGGTGGTCCACATTCTATATCTACGGGTCAGCACTGTTCTTGAAGGATAACACAAAACTGACAGCCATGGTTACCTGGGATAGATTTAAAGGGAATGTGGTCAAAAGAGAATTTCCCTTTTCTATAATATTTGATTTTTTTTTTTTACAAAAATCAGGGGAGCTCCATTAAGAGGCCACGTACTGTAGTGAGTACCTGACCTTGAAAAAGTCACCTCACCTCTCAGTACCTCAGTTTCCTCCTCTGTAAATTAGGATAAGAGGATTCACCACGCAGGGTTATGCACAGACAATGCATTAACACAGAGATGCCTAGCACGGGCCTAAGAAATGTTAGCTATAGTATGAATAAAGCTTAATAAATCTCAGCAAATTATTAGTCCAAGGAGAATAACTTCACATATTGCTTCTACAATTAAGAAATAATGAGCCAGGCTCGGTGGCTCAGCCTGTAATCCCGCGCCTTTGGGAGGCTGAGGTGAGTGGATTGCCTGAGCCCGCGGGTTTGAGACCCGCCTGGGCAGGCGAGACCTCATCTCTACAATGAATCAAAAAATTAGCCGGGCGTGGTAGTGCGCGCCTGTAATTCCGGCTACTCAGAAGGCTGAGGCGGAAGGGTCGCCGGAGCCCAGCAGGTCGAGGCTGCGGTGGCCGGGAGCGGCCACTGCACTCCAGTCTGGGCAACAGAGCGAGACTCCAACTCAAAAAAAAAGAAATAATGAGCCAGGCTCAGTGGCTCAGCCTGTAATCCTGCGCCTTGGGAGGCTGAGGTGAGTGAATTGCCTGAGCCCGTGGGTTCGCCTGGGCAACTTGGCGAGACCTCATCTCTACAATAAAT
>NW_007249738.1:1106958-1113776 GCF_000164805.1 Carlito syrichta
CAGGAAGGCTGAGGCGGAAGGATCACCGGAGCCCAGCAGGTCGAGGCTGCGGCGGCCGGGAGTGGCCACTGCACTCCAGTCTGGGCGACAGAGTGAGACTCCAACTCAAAAAAAAAAAAAAAAGAAAGAAAGAAAGAATGAACTGTGAGATTTAAAAAAAAAAAAACCAAGGTTTGAAGCTGAAGAGACCCGGGCGGAAATCCCAGCTCTGCCCTCCCTGGCAGGGCGATCTTGAGCAAGTAGCTTTGTCTCTCGGAGCCTCAATGTTTCCCATCTGTAAAACGAGAGCAACCTAGCTCACAGAGCCACTAGCACTCAGAAAGGTCACACGCAGGACACACGTGGTACTGGTAGAGGTTTGGTGAGTAGTACTTGTAGTCTTGCCTTTATGAGAAGGCATTCCTTATCATGCTATAAATCAGAGCTGCCAGGCCCAAGGGACTGGTGTCCCAGAATGGAGAAGCAGGTCTAAGTTCCAGACTCCCCAAGTGGTGGCCCTGGCAGAGACCCCATCCACCTCCGGCCTCAGTCTCCCTGTCCATAAATGAGGACCCAGGCTTGTACCTCTCCCGTTTTTCCCTGGAAACCCCTCTGGGCCCTGGAAGCTGGGGGCACGGTATAGAGAGCCCCCCAGTGGAGACATGTCTTTAAGGCCCTGTGCTTTACTTTTAAAATGCATTAGAGTTTTGCATCAGACTCTAGGATTCTTTGCTGTAAGAATGCCTTTTCCCCAAACAATATTCAACAGTCCTCCAAAACAATCCGGTGAAACGAATGTTCCACAAGGAAGCACTGTGCTTAGCTCGGGGCTCCATCTAACTGTCCCAACTCCCTACTATATGGAAAGCACAAATTCAATGGTCTAAGAGTCCTCAAAAGGCCCACTAAAAAAAAAAACCACATTTTTTCACGTTTCTATTTTTAAAAATGGAGGAGGAATGTCAGGCGCAATGGCTCAGGCCTATAATCCCAGCACTTTAGGAGGCCGAGGTGGAGGACTGCTTGAGCCCAGGAGTTTGAGACCAGCCTGAGAAACAGTGAAACTTTGTCTCTACAAAAATTTTTTAAAAAAAATTAGCCAGACACAGTGGCGTGTGCCTGTAGTCCCAGCTACTCAAGAGGCTGAGGTGGAAGGATCCCCTGAGCCCAGGAGGTCGAGGCTGCGGTGAGCCACGATCACACCCCTGCATTCCAGCCTGGGCAACAGAGTGAGACTCCAATCCAGAAAAAGAAAAAACAAAAGTGGAGTCTTTTAAAAGTTTTTAGGTTCCCACATTTCAAAAGTCCATAGATGGTGGCTTGCCTCCCCCACCGTCCTGCACCTGCTCTCTTTCCTGACCGCAGGCTCTACCCAATACCAGTGCACCCCGTTGCACATTTGCATGGGCTGCCTTGGCATGAACGTGCAACGTACTTACTCCGCCCCTCCTGGGGGACACTGAGATCGTTTCTAGCACTTGGAATTGCGAGCGCCGTGACGATGACTGTCTCTGTGTCTCTATAGACATGTGCAAGCACCTCCATAGGATGCATCCCCAGAAGCGGAAGTACAGGACCAAGGAAATGTGTGTTTCATTTAGTATTTTGGTAGGTTCTGTCGAAAGAGGCTGCCTGGCTTCCCACACCCCTCAGCAGGGTCTGAGAGACGCTCTGCCATCGGGCCAACACGCCCTGGCCCCAACTTAGATGAGACACGGTCCTCCCACATCGCCACCTGCTGTCCACACTGGGAAATGCAGCCGTCCTATATCCAGCCCAGGGTAGCTCCCAGAGTGATGGAGGGTCTCGTGGCATCTCCCTAGACTCCCCCGAGCGTCTGGAGAAATCCAGTTTTTCCCGGATAGGTGATCAGTGATCATGGGCTAGGATGTGGCAGGTGCTTTACGCCCAGGATTCTGCAATCAGACAGGCCGAGTTTCCCATTTTGCCGGCTCTGATTCTGCCCCCTCTCAGCTGTGTGTCTATGAAAAGTGATCCCACCTGCGCGCCGAGCCTCAGTTTCCCTCTCTGCACAGTGAGCACAGTAATGCCAGCCTGCCAGCACTGGTGGCAGGATTCTAGAAGATAATGAGTTGCCCCTAAAAAATGACAAGGAATGCGAATCAGCAGCTCACAAAGAGGAAATGCTAACGGCTGGTGAGACACAGATGGTTTATCCCAACAGTGAGAAAACGCTGCATACGGCCAGAGGCCCTTTTCTGCCCATCAGACTGGCGAGGATTTGGAGGCTGATACTGCATGCTGGCAAGGCTGTGGGAAAATGCAAATTAAAACAGTGCGTGACCCGTCTCTGCCCATCAGACTGGCAAGCAAACAGAAAGACTGAGGACATCTGGTGGGGCAGGCGCCTTCCCTCTGTGTAGGCGTACAAATCGCTCTGTGGGTTTGGAACAATGAGGCAGAAGCTGATAAAAATTTTAACGTGTGTGGCCTTTGACCTGTCAAATCCACTTCTAGGAAACTGTCAGAGAGAAATAAAATCCGCCAGCTGGTAGAATGGCTACAAGTACAATGAAAGGACTCGAGGATCCTGCTGTCAGGGCAGGGTGAGGCACATGGCCGGGGACAGCGCCGCCCAATGGTTCCTGTGGCCCTGCCTGGATGGCCAGGTCAGGGGGGCCCGGATGGGCTCAGGGACCTAGTGATTAACTAGGACTCGAGGATTCCGCTGTCAGAGCAGGGTGAGGCACACGGCTGGGGACAGCACCGCCCAGTGGTTCCTGCGGCCCAGCACGCCAAGTCAGCTGGGAGCTTCTGACACCGAGACCCCTCCACAACCACGGAAATGAGACGTGGGGTTTTACAAGCTGGCATGGAAAGGTCTTCCAGCGCGAAAGAGCTGAGTTACAGAGGTGCAGACCGACAGCTAAGACACACAAGGGCGTGCGTGGCACCAAGGGACACACACAAGGATGCCCCCAGCAATCTGGTTCCCAACAGCCCTGGATGGGGACTACTCTCATGTCTACAGATAAGAACAGACACACGATCTGCGGTCTAGGACTCTGATGGAATGCTATGCAGTCGTGAAAGGGATACATGACAGACACATGCACAAGCTGGGTGGAGCTTCCAGGCGTGACGCTGAGTGGAAGAAGCCAGACACGAAAGGGCACGTGCTGTGTGACCCGAACGATGGGAAGTTCAAGAAGAGGCAAAACTCATCGCCGGTGAAAGACACCCAGCGCAGAGACCACCTCCGCGGGCGAGTATTCATGGGGAAGGAGGAATGAGGTGTCAAGGCCACCTCTGGGTGCAATGAGGACATGTGTGCCATTCCTCAGTAAAGAAAGAAACTAATAGCCTTAAAAACAGGACACAATAAAAACCACACAGTTGCGTGTGTGTTTAGAGAAAGCTCTGCCCGGACATATTCTGAGTGAATGACAGCGGTTACCTCCATGGTGGGAGTAGGGGACCGAGGATGGCGAGAAAGTGGGAAACTCTTACTACTCCCTCTAAAGGATTCCATATGGCTTGAATGTTTTATAATAAGCACAAACTACTTGTAAATAATTTTTTTTTTTTTTGAGTTGGAGTCTCACTCTGTCGCCCAGCCTGGAGGACAGTGGCACGCTCCCGGCCACCGCGGCCTCGACCTGCCAGGCTCTGGCAATCCTTCCACCTCAGCCTTCCAAGTAGCTGGAACTACAGGCGCACGCTACCACGCCCAGCTAATTTTTTGATTTATTGTAGAGATGAGGTCTCGCCATGTTGCTCAAGCTGGTCTCAAACCTGTGGGCTCAGGCAATCCTCTCGCTTTGGCCTCCCAGAGTGCTGAGATTATAGGCGTGAGCCACTGGCTTGTGAAGAATCTAAAAGCAACTCAAATCGTAAAACAAGAAAAGGAAAACACACACACACACACACACACACACACACCCCAGGCCCCTCTCCAGATGTGCTGAGTCAGAATCCCCACCAGAACTCAAACTCTGGTCCAAGCCCTGCCTCCACCCCTCCCACCCCCCCGAGCTCCTGCACACCTCCCGTGACAGGGATCTCATTGCCTCCCAGGGCATTAGGATGCGCTTCTACCTGCATGGCCTCTGATGTTTCACCTGGAGCTTGGGCTCCGTCTCTGGGTCTTCCCATCCTCCCCACTGCCCACCGGGGCCCCCACAGCACTCACCCACGGACAGGGAGCCTCGAGCCAGCCTGGGGAGCAGCAGGTCCAGCGGGCGGAAGGTGTGGAAGACGTCTGCCGAGTGGGCACAGTCCTGGGCCTCGCTCTGCTGGGTGCGTGGCAACGCTTCGACTCCGTAGAGTGTCAGGTAGCCGGCTCTGCGGGCGACCAACAGCAGGCTGGGGTCCTCCTTGGACACTCATGGCCAAGCCCGCCCACAGCAGCTTCGTCATACACCCACTGATCCTACTGGACCACCAGGAGCTGTTCTGGGCCCTGGGAGTCGGCAGTGAGTAAAACAGACAAAATTCCCTGTCCCAGAGGGAGGCAGACAACAGACAAATGAATAAACCAAGTCACATGCCCGCTGGTGTCCATCCGACGCAGGGCCGGGTGGCAGGATGGGAAGATGGGGCCGCCATGTCGACTATGCAGCGGGGGAGGGGCTCCCACTGAGCTGACTGCCGGTTGTGGGAGCAAAGGCCATCAGTGCAAAGGTCCTGAGGCAGGAGGAGGCTGAGTGCTGAAGAGCAGCGGGGAAGCTGGTGAGGCTGGAGCAGGAGGCACCGGGGGGGGGCAGAGGTGGGGGGGGAAACACCTGTCCCCAGAGAGGGACCCAGGGCAGGCTTCCTGGAGGAGGCAGGGTCTGAGTTGAGATCTGAGTTGAACAGGGGAAAGTGGAGGAGGAAGGTGTCCAGTGACGGGCACAGTCTGTGCACAGGACTGGAGCCCAGGGAGCCGCTGTGCCTGGAGGGAGAGATGCCAGCTGCAGCTGGTGCAGGCCCTGTAGCTGGGGGGTGAGGCAGAGGGCTGGTCATGCAGGGCAAGGAGGGCATTGGCAGCAGTGAGAGGGCGGGCTCCATCTGAGGGACCCTGGGAGGTGTGGGTGGGCAAAGGACAGGGCCTGCCAGATGTGGAAAAGGATGCGCTAGGGGAGCTGGCGTGTGATGCACGCACCTACGACAAGACAGCACTCGGAGGACTGCGCCTCCAGCCCACTCTTAATGCCCCAGGAGTCCAGCCCCAGCCAGCCCGCTGGCCTCAGTCTTGCGGGGAAGACCACAGGTGTTCACTTTGTCCTCGAGGTGGGAGGGGCCGGGGCTCGACAAGAGAGATGCCACAGAAGCCCCACCCACCAGTGAAGCCCCAACCCCTCTCCCCGCTCTCTTCTACTCCCCCTTGTCCCTGGGTCTCCCAGGAGAGGGGTTTTCCCTGACAGGGAGAGGGTGGAGCGGGAATAAGGGGGAGTGGGAGCTGAGAGAAGCCTGTCTAGTCCCCACTCGGTCCCTCCCCTGCACAGTGCAGGCTGGTAGTGGGCCTCGGTGAATGTTCAGTGGCTGGGTGGCTGGAGGGATGGGGGGTGGGTGTGAAGATGAACAGATGGATGGGTAGGTGGATGGATGAAGGTGAAGATGAATGAATGAGTGGGTGAGTGGGGGGTGGGGGATGGACGGATGGCTGGAAAGATAATAGGTGGGTAGATGAATGGAGGAAGGGATGGATGTGTGGATGGATGGATGGATGGGTGGGTGGATGTGAAGAATGGGTGGAGAGATAGATGGAGGGATGTGTGGGTGAGTGGATGGATGGACGGATCGATGGATAGGGGAATGGGTAAGAATAATGGTGGATAGATGGGTGGATGGATGGATGAACGGATGAAGGGATGAGGGGGTGGATGGATGGAGGGTTAGGTGGATGGCTGTGGATACTGGGTAGATGGATGGACGGATGGATGGATGTGAGGAATGAGTGGATTTGGATGGATGGAGGGATGGGTGGGTAGATGGATGGATGGGTGAACAGACAAACATTTAGAACTTAACCCTGAGGACACTGATCTTGGGAGAAAATTACAAGACACCATGATCCAGACCCAGAGTCATCCAGGCCACTGTATCCACCAACCCCCCCAACCCCACTCCCCTCCCTCTCACCCAGCCACGGCTTCCACACCTCCAGGGATGGAGAGCCCATGACCACCCTTCCCACTGGACTCAGAGGATCCATGCTTCCTTCAGAACAGCTGAGTGGCGCCTTCCAGCGACTAGCCTGCCAGCCCCGCCTCAGCCCAGAAGGGTTCTCTCCCTTTTTTCCTTCCAGCATGTCTGACCCAGGGGCCCTCCTCCTGGGATTAAGGCCCTGAGTTTCCCATGGTAGAAGTTGTAAAGGTCAGCCCACAAACTGGATTCAGTCCACAACTGTGTTCTGTTTCATCAATAGAATTTTCCTAAAAACAAATTGAACCTACATTTCAACATTTGGGAAACTCACACAAAATCTGGATTTCGCGCTCGTCTTAAAAATGGAGTCTGCCTTTGGAAGGCTGAGGTGAGTGGACTGCCTGAGCCCGCAGGTTCGAGACCCGCCTGGGCAACTTGGCAAGACCTCATCTCTACAATGAATCAAAAGAATTAGCTGGGTGTGGTAGCGCGTGCCTGTAGTTCCAGCTACTTGGAAGGCTGAGGCAGAAGGATTGCCGGAGCCCAGCAGGTCAAGGCTGCAGTGGACGGGAGCGGCCACTGCACTCCAGTCTGGGCGACAGAGTGAGACTCCAACTCAAAAAAAAAAAAAAATCAGCTGGCCGTGGTAGCACGTGCCTGTAATTCCGGCTACTCAGAAGGCTGAGGCAGAAGGATCACCGGAGCCCAGCGGGTCGAGACTGCGGTGGCCGGGAGCGGCCACTGCACTC
>NW_007249738.1:1113796-1135301 GCF_000164805.1 Carlito syrichta
ACTCCAGTCTGGGCGACGGAGTGAGACTCCAACTCAAAAAATAAAAATAAAAAATAAAAAAATGGAGTCTGGCTACCTGGGCCAGCAGTCCCACCTGACAGCCCTGGGCTGGAGGAGTGTCATGGCTACGCCCATTGGACAGACAGGTGTGTGTTCGCCAGGTCTCTGTGGTCCTCACAGGCCCTGGGGCTGTGCAGCTGCAGTGAGCACCATCATCCTCTGTCATCCCAAAGAAGACAATCATTACCCTGTGCATATATCTCCACCAAAAATAGACAATGAAGAATAAACCCAAAAAATAAACCCAGAGGACCACAGGGCTTGACCCTCCCTGGCTCCACCGCATCAAAACCACATGGCTGGAGACACGCTAATCGCATGTGCAAATGCACTCGTGACCCCAAAGCGGCGCTAGATGCCACAAAGAAAATAAACCTGGACCACTCTGGGTCATGGGAGAGGGCCATCACACTAAATTAATGGGATGTCAAAAACGGCTTCTCTGAGCAGGTGGTACTTGAGATGAGGTGTGAACAAGGTGAGGCGGAAGCCAGGCAGACATATGGGGAACGGCATGCCCAGGCAAGGGAACAGAAACTGCAAAGGCCCCAAAGGAGGAGCGTGGCTGCCCTGTTCCAGGGGCAGCAAGGCGGCCGGAGTGATGAGAAGAGGTCAGTGTTGCAGGGGGAGGACAGACCAGATCTCTGGGTGTGACTGAGCAAAGCCAGGGCCCACACAAGACAGGCTGGAGGGCTGGAGAGGCTCACAGCCTGGGCCACGTTAACCTACATGTCCACACCTGTGGACTTACAGGCCTGGACTCACAGGCCTGGACTCAGAGGCATGGACTTACAGGTCTGGATTGACTTATAGGCGTGGGCTTAGAGGCATGTACTTACAGGTGTAGATTTGCAGGCGTGGACTTAGATGCCTGGACGTACTTACAGGCATAGACTTACAGGCATGAACTTACCAGTATGGGCCGACACCTGACTCCCCCTGCACTGTGCTCACCGTACTCAACAGGCCTCAACAGACCTAGCTGCCACCCCTCTTCCCAACCCCATGCTTCTTCTCTGACTTCTTTGCCCAAACGGGGACCCAGGGCGGCAGAAGCCAGGGTCCTGGGACAGGCCCTGCCATGAACTTGCTGGGTGGTTTCAGCTGCCCCTCTCTGCACTTCAGTCCCCATCATACAAAGTCAGGGTGGACCAGACCAGCACCACCCAGACCAGTGACAGCCCTGGACGGTGTGTGCACCAGCCCAGGGAGAAATAAGAACCGGGATGGTGTACACGCAGAGGGTCACAGCTGAGTGCAGGTTCTGGAGCCAGCCCTGCCAACACGGGCCTCTGGGCAAATGGGATCCCTCAGCCTCATTTTTTCCATCTGTCAAATGGGTCTGCAAAGTACTGGCCTCTGAGAGTCACTGTAAGCATTAAATGAGTTGACACCTGTTGGGTCTACACATGTGCACACACATGTCTTGAATGTCCCCACGAGCTTGTATATGTCAGTAAATGGCTGTCCTTTATCCTGAAACCACATTGCTCTAGTTTTTTGGAGGGGCTGAAATATCCTTTCGTTTATGCTGGTTAGTTAATGGCATCACTAAAAACCAGGGAACTGCCCCCAAGACCACACCTCCCTCCTTTCCCATACCCACACTCCCGGTCCTGTCAACTCTTTATTTTTTTAGAGACAGAGTCTCGTTCTGTCAACCAGGCTGAAGTGCAGTGGTGCAATCACAGCTTACCACAGCCTCAAATTCCTAGGCTTGAGCTAACTACCCGCCTCAGCCTCCCAAATAGCTGGAACTACAGGTGCAGACCACCTAACTGTTTGGTGTTTTTTTTTTGTAGAGATGAAGTCTCATTTTGTTTTGCTGCCCAGGCTGGTCTTGAACTCCTGGCCTCGAATCATTCTCCCACTTTGGCCTCCCAAGATGCTAGAATGGCAGGCATGAGCCACTGCGCCCAGCCTGGTCCCATCAACTCTAGCTCCAAAAGTCATCCAAATTCTCACCATGCCCCGCTCCAGCCACCATGCTCTCACCAGGGTGACCACAGCAGCCTCCTGACAGGTCTTCCTGCCTCCCTCGCAGCCCATGCGCCCACCCCCAGTCCATCCACCATCCAGCAGCCGGAGGGAGCTTAACGCCCCTCCGTCATACCAGGCTGTGCCCCTGCTCAAAGCCCTGATGGTGCCCCGTCTTACTCAGAAGAGTTTCCAAAGCCTCCCGTGCCCCAGGCTCTGTGAAACTGGACTCGGCCCACTTCTCTGACTTCAGCTCCACCCTCCGTCCTTGGCTCTTTAAGCTGTACCACACCGGCCCTTTGCCGAGCTTCTCCCTACCTCCAGGCCTCTGCACACGCTGTCTCCTCTGCCTGGAGTCTCGGCACAGCGGGAACCTCGCAGTTAAGTCAGTTCTGAGGCTGGGTCCTCAGAGACACCCTCCCTCACCAGTCTGCCTGAAGAAGCCCTGGGTGCCATCACTCCATCTGGGGATCTCTTTTGTCGTGTGTGTCACCTTCAGATACAGCCAGTCTGTCCCCCACAGTAGTGTCAGTTGTGTGAGTTCTTCCCTGTCCCTGCTACGTCCCCAGATCCCTGAGAGGTGAGGCGCTGCTGAAAGTTCTGCTATTCTTAATGTTCATTATTGGGGTTTTTGTTGCTTTGTGTTGTTTGTTATTGTTTGTTTTTTGCGTAGGAGTCACTCTGCTGCCCCAGCTAGAGTGCAGTGGCATGATCAAGGCCATGTAGCCTCAACCTGCTGGGCTCAGGCAATTCTTCCATCTCTGTCTTCCAGGTAGTGGGAACCACAGGTGTGCGCCCCCATGGCTGGCTGATTTTTTGACTTATTGTAGAGACGAGGTCGCGCCAAGTTGCCCAGGTTGGTCTTGAAACCCTGGACTCAGGCAATTCTCTCGCCTTGGCCTCCCAAAATGCTGGGATTACAGGCGTGAGCCACTGCACCCAGCTTGCTTTGTTTTTTTGAGATGGGATCTCGCTCTGTTGTCCATCCTGGAGTGCAGTGGTGCAATCGTAGCTCACTGCAGCCTTGATCTTCTGGGCACATGTGATCCTCCTGCCATGGCCTCCCAAATAGCAGGGATTAAAGGTGCCCATCATCATGCCTGGCTAATACATTTACAAGATTTGATTTTTAAAAAAGTTAAGGTCCTGGGCTTTTCTCCCAAATATTTTGTTTTGCTAGTCTGTGAAATCCCAAAGTCTGGAAGCCACAGGACAAGATGGTTTCTCCTAATGACCCATAAGGTCCCTTTTTCAGCTGGTGCCTCCTTTTACAGTTCACAGGCTGGGTCAGGAAAACCCCTGGGGTACTGAGGGTACAAGGTCTTTCCTGCAGCCTTTGCTTTGGCCATCCCAAGCTGCCTTCCCCACCCACAAAGTCCTCCTGGTCTTAGCCACTGCTCATAGCTGACACGGCTCCCAGAGCACTGGGCCCCATCTGGGATACTGAGCACTGCCCAGGCTCACCTGAGCAGGGCACTGTAGGAGAAATCCAGGAGACCTGTCTCGTGCCAGCCGCCACCCGTGTCCATGGTGTCACCCAGCAGGACCGTCCGAAGGTTTACGTTCATGGCTTCCGTGAGCGCCTGGAGGTCTCTGTGCATGAGAGTCCTGAGGTCAGAGACAAAAACATGGGAGCTCAGCTTCCAAAGGCACATAGACACCCCCGGGCACCTCTGTCTGCAAACCTTAGGGTCCTGGAGCTCAAGGTCCCCATCGATCATGCAGGCCCATGGAAGACAGGCTTAAATAAAAGGATATTGTCATTATCATCATTGTCAATAGCGATAGATGCCATTCACTGTGCTAGGCATAATGACCTCATGCCACCTTCTGACACACATAGGAACAACAGTTACTATTATAACACCCATTTTACAGGTGGAAAAACTCAGGATCAGAGAGGAGGGCAACTTGCCCAAGGTCACACAGCAGTAAATGACATAACTGGGACTGAAACCAAACTCTTAGCCAGCATTGTCTGTCCCTCCCTGGGGTGCACAAACTTGGGTAAGGGGCCCACAGTCTTCTGGAACAGAAAGAACTAAAAAGAGACTCATTTCTCCCTGAAGCCCAAAGACAGGAAGACCTGCGGGATAGTCATGGGGTCCCCTGGCGAAGGACTGCTAATAAGACACCACCCCAAGCAAGCTCGCCATGAGGAGGAAGAATCCGGCTGGTGACCTGGTCTCATCGTGGGGACTAGAGTCTAAGGAGACGGCTGATCTGGGAGAGTGTGTGGCAAAGGCGGAAGCCCCCCTGTTCTGAGAGTGCACATCAAGCCACATTTGAGGACACGATGAGAAGCCAAGAAAGGGGGGGTCTTGCATCTAAGGCCCCCTGCTCCTTGTGTGAGGAGCTGGACCAGAAAGGGCCCCACAGCAGCCAGTGACCGTGTCCACGGGGCCGTGCACAGCCCGTGTTCAACAGCGACACCTGTGGCAGAAACCAGAACAGCAGGCACGTACAGTAGGATGAGCTTCTCCAGGACTATGGCCACCAGTCGGTTGGAAACAGGATGGACATCTTTAGACTGAGGAAGTACCCGGGTGCTCGGACAACCCATGAGGAAAAAGCCAGGTGGGGGGGGTGTCCATGAGCCCCAGGTCATCACGGCTTTGGGATGTCCAAGGTGGAAGGAACAAGGTTGGAAAAACAACAGACATGACTCATGTAAGAAAGACCATGTACTGAAGGGCTTAGCATGTTGTGAGGGTGAGCGCTGGCACTGTGACGGACCCCGTCCCAGCCACTTGGCCTATCCTACTCCACACGCTAGTCCTCAGCAGAAACAGTGGCCCTCAAGAAACACGGCAGAAGACATCATGCCGGCTTGTGAGAAATTCCAAAAAATTTTTGGGGCAGACACTGGAGGCAACTGGGTTCCCTCCTGGGTGAGGGGTAGAGTGCAGCGAGCTGTGGACTCCTGTCGTTAGTGGGATCCCAGGGTTCCCCCAGAAGGGCAGGACTTAGGACACTCAGGCTCAGAAACACTCTAGCAGCTATTCCACAGGCCAAGTTCAGACTGAGCGTCACCTCACATCAGTGTCCCTCTCCTGATGCTGGCCATGTGTGGGCTTTGGCTATCCCACAGAACACAGGTCTCTAGAAGTCTTCCTAGCTCTGGGAGGTTCTTCTTCCAGGAGATAGATCGCTGAAGACTGTCATCAGACTGGGAGCACCTTGCAGGGGTAGACACAGGGTTGCATTTGTCTCGGTGTCTCAGGTGAAGGTGAATGGGCTCCTGAGTTCAAATTCCAGCACAACAGCTGGGCAAAGTGACTCACGCCTGTCATCCAAGCACTTTGGGAGGCCGAGGCAGGAGGATCCCTTGAGCCTAGGAGTTTGAGACCAGCCTAGGCCACACAGCAAGACCTCATCACTACAAAAAAAAATTTTCAACTATCCAGGTATGGTGGTACACGCCTATAGTCCCAGCTACTATGGAGGCTGAGCCCAGGAGATTGAGACTGTGGTGAGCTATGATCGTCCCACTGCACTCCAGCCTGGGTGACCAAAAAAAAAATCCCAGGCCGGACTTGGTGACTCAGCCTGTAATCCCAGCACTTTGGGAGGCCAAGGCCAATGGATTACCTGAGCCCAAGTGTTCAAGACCAGCCCGGGCAACTTGGCAAGACCTCGTCTCTATAATAAATGAAAATCAGCTGGATGCAGAAGTGTGTGCCTGTAGTTCTGGCTACTTGGAATGCTGAGGTTGAAGGATCACCAGAGCCCAGCAGGTGGATGCTGGGGTGGCTGTGAACGTGCATGCCACTGCACTCCAGCCTAGACGACAGAGTGAGACTCCAACTCAAAAATAAAATAAAATAAAGTAACCTAGTCCTGTCACTTACTAGCCATAGACCTTGGACAAGTCCCTTCACTTCTCTCAGGTCACTTCACTTCTCACTTTCCTCACCTGTAAAGTAAGCTAAAATACCCACCTCTTGAGGCTAACGTACAGATAGGAAAGTGGCCATCAAACACCTGGCATGCAACAGGTGACTTCAAGTGGTGGCTGGCATCATTCTGCATCCCTGGCCTCGAGGACGGTGACCCGCATATAGCAGGTCCTCAGATGTCTGCGGGATGGATGCAGGGTAAAAGTACCACGTGTTCTCCTGCTGATGTATTGACTGCTCACATTTCAGGAGCTGTGGTGCTTCCTAGCTGGGTGACCTAAGACAAGTCATTTCTCTTCTCTGAGCCCCGTGGCCTCGTCTATAAAGTGAGGCAATACGTCACTCAGACTCCAAGCTGCTGTGAAGACTAACAAGATAAGGCATGCTGCCGGGCAGGGTATGGCCTCCAGATATCCATTACTCGCCTGCTCCGTTTTACAGATGAGAAAATGGGCTCAGAGAGGGAAAGTGCCTGGCCCAACGTCACAGAGCCGGGAAGTGACGGAGCTGGGACTTGAGTCCAGTTCTGGCCAGCTCAAGCCCTGGTCTCCTCCCACTAAAATCAGGGCGACCTCCTGAAAGAAGCAGGAATGGGAAGTAGAGTTCTTTGGCCCAGTTCGTTGGACTGTTGTTTGCTTTGTTTCTGTTTGTGTTCCCGAGACATGTCTTTACTGGATACCCGCTGTGCAGCCCAGCACGGTCCACCCAGAGCTTGGGCTATGCAGGTAGAAGTGGGTCGCTCACCCAGGCCCGCCCAGGGGTGCCATCTGCGGCCACTCACGGTTTCATCCTGGCCTTTTCGTCACTGGGGTTGTAATGGGGAAGCTGCACATCAAAAATCCTCTCCATGAGGAAGACGGCATAGGCATGGAAGTCCAGCCTGGTGCGGGGCTCCCACACCACGGTGTCATAGGAGTGCGGGTCCAGCAGGACGGTGACATACCTGCCACCCACCAGGATCTGTGGGAAGTCACAGAGAGAGACTGAGGATGTCACCATGAACAACGGCTGCTGTCGGAGGTCAAGGATCTCCAGATGCCGGCTGCTGCCCTGCTTAGCACTTGACAGCCTATGTTCTCTTGTCCACCCCTCATGACTCCCTGTGAGATGGTACCATCACTCACCCACAGATTGATGACAAAGTGAGGCTCAGAGAAGGGGTGTAATGTGCCAAGACCCGGGACTCACACCTGTCATCCAAGCACTTTGGGAGGCCAACTGAGAAGCAGCAGGACTGGACTGGCACTCAGGGCTTTTGAAAGTCAACAGCTAGCCAGGTGTTGTGGCTTACGCCGGTAATCCTAGCACTTTGGGAGGCTGAGGCAAAAGAACTGCCTGAGTCCATGGGTTGGAGGTCAGCCTGGGCAACTTGGCAAGACCTCATCTCTACAATAAATAAAAAAATTAGCCGGGCATTACCATGGTGGTAACCATGGGTGGAACCACACGCCTGTGGTTCCAGCTACTTAGAAGGCTGAGGCGGAAAGATCACCTGAGCCCAGCAGGTTGTGGCTGCGGTGGCTGTGAGCATGCCACTGCACTCCAGCCTGGGCAAAAGTGAGGCTCTGACTCAAAAAATAAAATAAAATAAAAGGCTGTTCTTCACCACCTCACTCTCAAGTTCCCACCATGGTTATCTTGGCTACTGTCATATCTCCAGCAGCCAAGGGAGAAGGGCTACAGAGGGCCCTGAGTGTTCTGTGCTTTGTAAGATGGATGGATGGATGGATGGATGGATGGATGGATGGATGAGTGGATGGGTGGATGGAAGGATGGATGGATGGATGGATGGAGGGTTGGGTGGTTGGATGGATGGATGGATGGATGAGTGGATGGGTGGATGGAAGGATGGATGGATGGATGGATGGAGGGTTGGGTGGTTGGATGGAAGGACAAATGAATGAAAGGAGGGTGGGAAGAAAGGAAGGAAGGAGGGAGGCAGAGAGGGAGGAAGGAGGGAAGCTGTGGGGTAAATGCTCGTGGATAGAATGTTAGATGGGTATATAAACAGAAGGACAGGTTAATGAATCCATGTTGGAAAGATAAATGGAAGGGTGGCTAGAGGGTAGTGGGAAACTAAGTATATGTAAGTTCTCTATATACATGAGTATATAGAGAACAGGATGCCAGGTAGGTACTGGGCAAACAGACTGAAGGATGAAGCTTGGTTTAGTGGAAGGTGGATGGATGGGGGTGGTTGTGCAAATGGATGCTGGAAGGATGGGTAGGTGGAAATGAGAATAGATGCATATCAAGTGGACACTGAATACCGAATGTAGCTGAGTGCTGGATGAGTAGTGGCAGCTGGACAGAAGGGTGAGTGGATACATAGAAAAATGGAAGCTGAGGAAAGTGAACACAATCATCCCTCAGTATCTGTGGATAGACGGACAGAAGGTTGGGAGGTTGGCTGGAAGGAGGCTCAGCTTCCATCTATCCATCCGTCTGCTTATCCATCCCTCAGTGTCCTCAGCTTGGTTCCAAGGATGCCAAAATCTGTGGATGTTCAAGTCCCTGATGTAAAATGGTGCAGTATTTGCATGGAATCTATGCACGCCCTCCAGCATACTTTGTTTGTTTGTTTAATTTATTTTTTTAAGGTTTTTTTTTTTTGGGTTTTGGTTTGAGTCAGAGTCTTACTCTGCCACCTAGGCTGGAGTGCAGTGGCATGCTCATGGCCATCATAGCCTCAACCTGCTGGACTCAGGTGATCCTTCCGCCTCAGCCTTCCAAGTAGCTGGAACTATAGGCATGCACCACCATGCCTGGCTAATTTTTGATTTATTGTAGAGATGACGTCTTGCCAAGTTGCCCAGGCTGGTCTCGAACCTATGGGCCCAGGCAATCCTCTCACCTTGGCCTCCCAAAGTGCTAGGATTATAGGCATGAGCCCCCTCACTCGACCTCAGCACACTTTAAATCATCTCTTGTTACTTCTATACCTAATATGACATAAATGCTATATAAATTGTTCCTATACTGTGTTTTTTAGGGAATAGTGGCAAAAAAAGAGTCTGCACATGTTCAGTACAGATGCGCTTTTCTTCAAATATTTTCAATCTGTGGTTGGACGAATCCACGGATATGGAACCCACAGACATGGAGGGCCACCTGTGTAGGGATGAGAGTGAGGTGGGTGTTAGGTACACGAGTGGGGGAATGTGGGGTGAATTTGGCTAGACCAGTAGAGGGATAGATGCTGGATACACGCAAGAGCAGGCAGATGTCAGAGGAGGAGATGGAGAGATGGAAGAATGAGTAGACAGATGGAGGTTGGGTGAATGAATGTTGGGTGCATATTAGGACAGAGGGATGCTGGGTGGACACTGGATGGACAGGCAGAAGAACAGATGTCAGATGGGGAGATGGATGTCAGACAGACGAAAGTCGAACGAATGGACAGAAGTCGGCGGCAGGATGTACAAGCACTGGGTAGGCAGTGATGACTGCTTGCATTGATGCCAGAAGAGGCTAGAGGGACATGGAAGGCATGGGTGTTGGGTTAGTGTTGAGGGACGGCTGGATAGACAGATGGATAGGAAGCTGGCTGGACCTCTGGATGGGGCTGGCATGTGGGCGGATGTTGCCGGAATCAACAGACACCAGGTGTGAGGTCCGGCTGCCCACCCCCCCCACAAGGCACTCACAGTGAAGATGTCGCCGTGCTTCTCCTTCATCCTAGTGAGGAAGCTGGCGGCATCCTTTCCGAAGTCCAAGGCGTGGCCCAACCAGGGGATGCTGCCCAGGTCCAGGGGGGGCTCCCCAGGTCGCCTGCAGAAGCCACAGCACATGTCACCATGAGGCAAGGAAGGGGAGAAAGGGCATAGGTCTTGGGGTGTGACTTCAAACGGGGAGGTCAAGGCGGGCTTCACTGGGGAGATATCTGAGCAAAGACCAGATGGGGAGGAAGGGAGTCACACGGGGATCTGGGAGAAGAGCCTTCCAGGCAGGTGGGATGGCAAGCGCAACGGCCCTGAGGTTGGAGCATGCCTGGTGTGATCAAAGAACAGCAAGCAGGCCAGTGGGGTGGGTCTGAAGGGAACAAGAAGTCGTGGAAGTCGAGGTCAAAGAGGTCATGGGGCCAGGCCATGCTATCCTGTGGGTGGCTGTGAGGACTTTAACCTCTGTGAGTGAGATGGAAGCCATGGGGGAGTTTTGAGCAGGGCAGGGACATAGTCTGGCTTGGGTTTTTGCAGGATTCTTCCAGCCAAAGTGAAGAGACAGGACTGCGGGGGGAGGAGGTGAAGGATAATGGAAGCTGGGGGACTGGTTAGTGTCTGGAATGTAGCGTGGGGTTCGACAGCAGGGGTTGTCTCTCCGTGGGAAGGGAGCCTTCCAGCACCCAACAGCATAAGAACAACAGGTTCTCTGCGCCCACCTGGACAGGGTTGGGTCATCACACTCCCTGCCCCACCCAAAGAAAGGGTGACACTGAAGAGCACAGCAGGGTGGCAAGAGGTGGGAGCCCTGACTTTGGCATAGTCCCTGACTGCTCTGCACCAGTCGGGGGCACCTCGGGGTGAGAGGCCAGGTCATGGCCTGAGGGGTGGCCCAAGAGCACACGCTCACTCAGTCCAGGGGGTGAGAAGGCTAGTGTGTGTGGTCGAGGCCATAATCATCTGTAAAAGCAGAGGGACTCCTCTGAGGATACAGGGACAGCATTTCTAGTGTGGTGAGCAGACTCTGAGTCACCCACAGTCACCCACATCCTTGTACAATCTCCTCTACCGAGTGAGAGCCAATGGTACAGCTGACTTTCAGAGGAAATGATTCTCCTAGACCAGGTGCGGTGGTTCACGCCTGTAATCCCAGCACTTTGGGAGGCTGAGGCAGGAGAATTGCTTGAGCCCCGGAATTTGAGACCAGCCTAAGCAACAGCAAGACCTCATCTCAACAAAAAGTTAAAAAATTAGCTGGGCGTGGTGGCATGTGCCTGTAGTTCCAGCTACTCGGGAGGCTGAGAGTGAAGGATTGTTTGAGCCAAGGAGGTCGAGGCCGCAGCAAACCGAGTGTGCCACTGCACTCCAGTCTGGGCGACAGAGTGAGACTCCAACTCAAAAAAGAAAAGAAAAGATTCTCCTTAGTAGGCCTGACCTAACAGGTAAGGACCGGGCTTAAAAGTGACAGGGCCCTTCCTGGCTAAAGAGATTTGAGGCATGAGAGGAATTTGGCATAAGGGAGAGTGTCTGTACTGGCTTTGAAGACGGAAAGATCACATGGCAAGGAAGTTGGTGGCTGCTAGATCTGTGACGGGATCCCTGCCGACAGCAGGGAAGGGGACAGGCCACCCCCAACGGCAGGCCACTCGATTCAGCCCTCCGAGTCTTCCTGGGAGCTTCCCAGCAGATAGGCAGCCCAGAGAACCTTTGACGGCACCCTCGTGAGACTGGAACCAGGGAACCCAGCCACACTGCGCCAGACTCCTGAGCCTGACTGAGAGCTGGCACCTGGGTGCTGTTTAGGACACGGTGGCTGGCTTCGCAGTATGAGTAGCTCATACACCAACACTCACAGCGCCTCCCGGGGGCCACCCTGGGCCAGCCTCGTCTCATCCCCACCCCGATTCTTGGCTCATGCCGGCTGCTGTCAGATGGGCCTCACAGTGTGGCAGGGCTGGTGTCACAGTGGGCCTTTTGATGGTCCCTCAACCCAGGTGAGGACCCCTGTCTTAGAACTATCAGAGCCACCGGGATGCAGAAAGCTCCCAGATGCCATCTTCTGAATGAATGAATGAGTAGGTATATCATCACATCTCTTTCTCTCACTGTGGATTCACTCACTCATTCACCAAACATCAGCCACGAAGCAGGTGCGTTCTGGGTGCTGGAGATGCAGCAGGGAACAGGGCAGCCACGCCCTGACTCACAGGGTTTACCTACTAAAGAGGAGGACTAATGACAGGCAGAGATCAAAAACCACACGTCAATGTGAGAAATCGTGATGCGCACACATGCAATATGGCACAACTTGAAAAGATAATACCCAGTTTAAAAATGCCCGGAGGACTCGAATAGGCAGTTCTCGGAGGACATATGCAAATGGACAATAAGATGAAAAAAGAAGTGGTCACGGTGGCTCACGCCTGTAATCCCAGCACTTTGGGAAGCCAAGGCGGGAGGATCACTTGAGCCCAGGAGTTTAAGACCAGCCTGGCCAACATAGTGAGACTACATCTCTAATATACCTTTTTAAAAATAAAAAAAAAAAGATATGAAAAGATATTCAACATTATTAGTCACTGGGGAAATGCAAATCAAATCCCAGCAAGGCATCACATCACTTCGCCTACTGTGATGGCCATAATAAAAACAAAAATTTGGGAGGCTGAGGTGAGAAGACTGCCTGAGTTCACAGGTTCGAGACCCGCCTGGGCAACTTGGCGAGACCTCATCTCTACAATAAATCAAAAAATTAGCCAGGCGTGGTGGCGCAACACCTGTAGTTCCTGCTACTTGGAAGACTGATGTGGAAGGAATGCCTCAGCCCAGCAGGTGGAGGCTGCAGTGGCTGTGAGCATGCCAATACACTCCTGCCTAGGTGACAGAGTGAGACTCTGATTCAAAAAAAATAAAAATAAAAATTTGTATTTATTTATACTTCTTTGAGTCGGGATCTCACTCTGTTGCCCACACTGTAGTGCAGTGTCAGATGATCCTCCCTCAGCCTCTCAAGTAGCTAGGATTACAGGCACATACCACCACACCCCACTAATTTTTTTTATTTTTTGTAGAGATGAGGTCTCTCTCAAAGTGCTGGGATTACAGGCATGAGCCACTATGTCCATCAAAAATTTTTAAAAATTGTTTTGAGCTGGAGTCTCACTCTGTCGCCCAGGCTGGAGTACAGTGGCATGCTCACAGCCACCACAGCCCTGACTTGCTGGGCTCAGGTGATTCTTCTGCCTCAGTCTTCCAAGTAGTTGGGACTACAGGCACACGCCACCACGTCTGGCTAATTTTTTAATTTACTGTAGAGATGAGGTCTCGCCAAGTTGCCCAGGCTGGTCTCAAATCCCTGGGCTCAGGCAATCCTCTGGCCTCGGCCTCCCAAAGTGCTAGGATTATAGGCATGAGTCACCACACCGGGCTAAAAATTTTTTAAAGGAAAATAAGTGTTGGCAAGGATGTGAAGAATTGGAAACCTTGTATGTTGCTGGTGAAAATGAAAATTGGAGCAGCCGCTTTGGAAATCAGCAATAGACCCCAGAGAATTGAAAACATGTTCATACGCAAACATGTTCCTCCACTATTTTTCATAGTTGCATTATGCATAATGGCCAAAGGTGCAATCAACCCAAATGCCCACTGACTGATAAATGGATAAACAAGACGTAATCTATCCGTACAACGGAACATTGTTCAGCTGGAAGTACTGATTCATACTACAGTGTGAAGGAACTTTAAAAACATCACGCTAAGCCCGGTAGTGGCTCAAGCCTGTAATTCTAGCACTTTGGGAGGCTGATGCGAGAGAATTGCCTGAGCCAGGAGTTCGAGTTCAGCTTGGGAAACTTGGTGAGACCTCGTCTCTACAGTAAATCAAAAAATTAGCCGGGCATGGTAGGGCACGCTGGTAGTTTCAGTTACTTGGAAGGCTGAGGCGGAAGGATCACCTGAGCCCAGCGGGTTGACGCTGGGGTGGCCGTGAGCGTGCCACTGCACTCCAGCCTGGGCGACAGTGTGAGACTCTGACTCAAAAAAAAAAAAAAAAAAAAAATCATGTTAAGTGAAAGAAACCAGACACAAAAGGTCACATCTTGTATGATTCCATTTGTATGAGACTTCCAGAACTGGAAATCCAAGGAGCCAGAAAAGTCGATTAATGGCTGCCAAGGGCTGAGGAGGGGCGGGGGGGGGTGACTGCTAACGGGCACATGGTTTCTTTTAGGGGTGATAAAAATATTCTGGAATTAGACGGCGGTGACAGTTGCACAACCCTGTGAATACACTAAAAATCACTGAATTGTACGTTTTAAAAGGATGAACTGCCAGACACAGTGGTTCATGCCTGTAATCCCAGCACTTTGGGAGGCCAAGGTACGAGGCTTGCCTGAGCCTAGGGGTTCAAGACCAGCCTGGGCAACTTGGTGAGATCTCATTTCTACAATAAATCAAAAAATTAGCTGGGTGTACTGGTGCACACCTGGAGTCCCAGCTACTCGGGAAGCTGAGGCAGAAGGATCACCTGAGCCCAGCAAGATGAGGCTGCAGTAGCTGCGATCATACCACTGTACTCCAGCCTGTGTGACAGAGTGAGACCTGGATTCAAGGGGACAAAAAAGGAATTTTTTTGGAATGTAAATTATATCCCAATAAAAAGAAGAAGAAAGAAGAGTGAAGCGAGACTGTAAGGGGGGCTAGTTTACAGAAGGGGGTCAGAGAGCCTCCCCAAGGAGATGTCACGTGAGCAAAGACCCCTAGGATGAGAAGGGAGCACGCTGAGAGGGCGGGGGGAGGAGCAAACAGCAGGTACAAAGGCCTTGGGGCGGGGGCACACTCAGCGAGGTTTTCAAGACAGCAGGAGCAGGCTGGAGTGGGGGATGCGACGGTGAAAGGCAGGCGCTGGGACTAGAAATGACCTTGTAGGCCCTGAGGGCCTGAAGGCCAAGGCCAGGGTCTGACTTCGATGCCATGGGAGAAGGGGACCCACGGGAGGGGGTGAGGCGGGAGCTGGGAGTGGCATGGCGCAACAGAGAGAGGCAAAAGGGACCCCTGGGACTGCCCAGGAGGTGAGCACGGAAGCAGAAGCCCCAGTGCCCAGGGAACCGGGCCCACCATCCAACTCCCTCACCTCCAAACAGGGGCTTTGGCTCCACGCCCAGCGGCCCAGGGGAGCACCGCCTCCCTCCATCCTTCCCCTCCCTCCGGCTCCCTCGGTCTGGCTGCCCCAGGACAACCCAAGGCAGGGGCCAGACAGGGGACAAGAGTGAAGGCTGGTGTGAGGGCCAGGGCTGGGGAAGACGAGAGTAAAACCACGAGTTCGAGACCCCAGGAAGAGTCTTCCCAGACATGCCCGCCTCCCTCCCCAGCCTCTATTCTGCTGCAGAGCCCAGGACTCAAAGCCCAGAGAAGACTTCAGTCAGAGCTCCGGGATCCCAGGAGGGGCAGGGCCTTTCCTTCCTCCTCTCTCCTGGTGAGCCCCTGGGCTAAGACCGCTTGTCCAGAGGCTCCATGTGTCACCTGGCCGGTACAGCATGGTGCTGGAACAACCCACTAGTTGGAGCGCACCAGCCCCCTCCCAGCCTGGACGGTGGCCCAGGGAGGCCGGGCACAGACAACGGGGCAGCAAGTTTTGCCTAAGAGGCAAATTTCAGCTCCACACTTCCAGGCTTCCAGCCCCAGCTGTGCTTCCTGCCAGTCGTGCGACTGACTTCCCACGCCTCTTTCCTCGCCTGTGAAATGGGAGTCACGATGCCACTGTCCACGTTGGCTGTGATGGGAAGGAGGGAGTTGGTGAGCCCCTATCGGATCCCTGGCACCTGGGAGCTGGATGCAGCTGAGAAGCAGGCCCCCTGAGACTCCCGGGCACCAATGACTGAGTGCCAGCTGCCCTAAGGTGCCACGCATGGCGTTCTCCAGCCATTTCCTCTCTTGGTAATCTCGGCTAACACCCGACGAGCCCGGATGGTGTGGGAGGCACCAGGCCGAGCATTTTATCCCATTAGTTCAAGGAATCCTCCCCCAGTCCTATGAGGGAGGAACTATTACTGTCAGGCCCATTTCACAGAGAACACTGAGGCACAGAGGAGCTGAGTCGCCAGCGGGGAGGAGTTGGGTTTCTCATCCAGGCAGGTCTGGTGGCAGAGCCACCAGTCACCCCGGGGGGACATGTACACCCCCACTCTGAGATGAGGAAATCTCATCTCAGGTTTGTACACAGAGGCCTCCGCAACCTGCCGAGATGCAGGGCCGAGGACACCTTCGGGTGGGCTTCCTTCCTGGCCCTTCATCCCGGCTGCTGGGGCTCCAGGTGTTATTTCTGGCCGCTCTCCTCCTTTCCCAGAAAAGTACCAGGGAGGAGCGGACAAAGGCCGGAAGCTGGGGCCCAGGCGTGACCGCTGCGGCCGCGGCTCCTCCAGCCCGGGCCCTCCATCCAACTCAGGCCCTGCACATTCCAGGGTGACTCAGCCGAGACCCACGGGGATGAGGGAGGCTCTATTTTGGGGCCTGCGGGCTCCAGCCTCGCTCACTGACACTCTCACTTTTTGGAGGCACTGCCAGGTCCGGGGGGCAGGGAGGTCAGCCTTGAGTGCCCCATCCGGCCCCTACCCACGCAGCTCAGACCGCAAGACGGCCCTTCTGGCTCTCCCCTGGGGCTGTCATTCCCAGTACGTGGGTTCCTCTAAGCACTGCCACCCCTGCCACGTCTCCCTCCCACCCGACCCCTTGCGACTCAGGGCGGGAGTCAAGGATGGGACATCACCCGCCTCCGTGCCCCCGGCTTAGCGCATCTCCCCTGGGTGGAAGTCCCATGAGAGCAGGGAACGCCTTTGCTCTAGCACTTAGAACAGCACCTGTCACACAGTAGGTGCTTAATAGATGTCAGGTGCTCAATGAGCGGCACCTGCCTCCCAGAACTGCTGAGAGGGTTAAGGAGGCCAATGTGGGTTAAACACCTGACACAGAGTCTATGTTCTAGTTGCCCGGATGCCAAGAGCTGGCATCACTTAGTTGTGCAATGCTGGCAGGCTGCTCACCCTCTCTGGTCAGTAGTTTCAGCTCAGTGCAGGGCCTCAGTCTCTTTGAAACAGACACTGATTCCAAAAATTCTTTCTCAGTATAAGAAAAAAACAGCAGAGGAAGTGCAGTGATGAATAGGATAGCTGCACATTGGAGAGGCAACAGGGCACAGTGAGGACTGCGGCAAGGTTTGCAGAGGGCCCTACTACTGAGTCCCAGGAAGGTATTGCTAAGTCTTCCCATTTTTTACAAGAAGTGGGAAATCTGGATTTCTGTACATGGCATTCCCAATTTTCTCCCCTTGTGCCGTGCTGCACAAACCAGACCCTTCAGGGGCTGAATCCTGTCTACAGTGGCTTGGTGACCTCTAGTTAGTGCATACTAGAATGAGACAGATTTATTTGTGCCTGGACATTCTACATCCTGCAGGAGCCCAGACCAGCCACTGTGCCACAAGAACCCTCACCAAGGCCTCTGGACTCCCAGAAAAGAGGCCTCCCACCCAGGAGACTTCTCTCAATGTTGCCTGCTGCAGCCACACCAGCCCAAAGAGAAAGGAAGCCACAAAGCCCGCCAGGTCAGAGACAGCTCTGTGAGCTGCCTCAGAGCATAGTAGGGAAACTGAGGCCCAGAAAGCAAGAAAAAAGTTTCTGATACCCACCAGACAAATCCTTAGCCTCAACAGACCCAGAAGTTCACCTCCCTCTCCCAGGAGAAAACACTCACGTTTACTGAACTGGACTGAAAAATTCTTGTCATGAATGCAGAAATTTGGATTTGGACTGGGAACTAGACAATATTAAGAATTATTTTCTATATTCTCAGGCAGGATCATGGAACTGTGATTGTCACTGTTTTCTGATATGCATTCTGAAATATTCAAGGGTAAAATATGTCATCTATAATTTTTAAACAAATGCTAATGACTGTCATATCAAGATATGGGTACATGGGGGTTCTTATACTATTCTTTTTCCTTTTCTGTATAGTTGAAAATTTTCATAATTAAAAAGTTCAGGCCAGGTACCGTGTCTCACACCTGTAATCCACCACTTTGGGAGGCTGAGGTGGGAGGATTTCTTGAGGCCAGGAGTTCAAGACTACCCTGGGGAATATAGCAAGACCCAGACTCTACAGAAAAATTTTAAAAATAGCTAGGCACAGCAAGTTCCTATAGTCCCAGCTACTCAGGAAACAGAAGCAGGAGGATCCCTTGAATCCAGGAGTTCAAGGCTATAGTGAACAGTGATCATGCCACTGTTCACAGTGATGCACTCCATCTGGGGTGACAGGGGGAGACCCTGTCTCAAAAAAAAAAAAAGTGGCCAGCATGGCGGCTCACACCTGTATTCTCAGCACTTTGGGAGGCTGAAGCGAGAGGACTGCCTGAGTCCAGGGTTCGAGACCAGCCTGGGCAACTTGGCGAGACTTTGTCTCTAAAATAAATCAAAAAATTAGCCAGGCATGGTGGTGTATGCCTGTAGTTCCAGCTACTTGGAAGGCTGAGGCGGAAAGATAGCCTGAGCCCAGCAGGCCACCTGCACTCCAGCCTGGGTGACAACACCAGTATCGTCCACCTCTCTCTCCACTTGATCGTCCTTCCTTTAGAACCTTCTGCACGTAGCTGCATCTCATTCTCTTAGGGTCACGTGGTTCTAAGGCTTTCGAGTGCCCAGATCGCCAATATAATGAGTAAGAAGAGAGAGAATTCATTCTTCCCGAGAGTTCAAAATTCCTGCAACCCAGGGTTTGAGTCCAGGCCGACCTCAAGCAAGTTGTTTGGCCTCTCTGAGCCTCAGATTCTTCCTCTGTAAAATGGGGACACTCTGGTTGCCCCTAGATGAGTTGGAAGAAACGAGATGGGGACCTAAATTGGGATCCCAGGGTCCACACAACCGCCCACCGGCTGCCAGTGACCCCCACTGCCATATTTCCCCCCAATACCCGCTTGTTGACCCTCCCAAGGTACCCACAGGTATAAAAATCAAAGGCTTGCCCCCAAAGATAAATTAGCTCTCCAGGCCAGGCACAGTGGCTCACACCTATAATCCCAGCCACTCAAGAGGCTGAGGCAGGAGGATCACCTGGGGCCAAGAGTTCAAGACCAGCCTGGGCAAAATAGCAGGACCCCCATTAAAAAAAAAAAAAAAAAAAGGTTTTAATTAAAAAAAAAAAAAAAAGCCAGGCATAGTGGCTCACGCCTGTAATCCCAGAACTTTGGGAGGCAGAGGGAAGAGGATTACCTGAGCTCAGTGTTTCGAGACCAGTCTGAGCAACATGGCTAGACCTCATCTCTACAATAAATTTAAAAATTCCCTGGGCATGGTGGTGCGTGCTTGTGGTTCCAGCTACTTGGAAGGCTGAGGCAGAAGGATCACCTGAGCCCAGCAGGTTAAGGCTGCGGTGGCCATGAGCCTGCTACTGCACTCCAGCCTGGGCAACAGAGTGAGACTCTGACTCAAAAAAATACAAAAATTAAAAATTAGCTCTCCAGATGGACAGTTAGCAATAATTAGCCTAAATAAGGGTATCATTCCTTCTAACCCAGCGATTCCTTTCTTAGCTACTATTATCATCTTCTCCATTTTAAAGACTGGGAAACTGAGGCAGAGAGCAGTTACTCAACTTGACCCTATGTCCACAGGCTGGGAATTTCCATATGCCAAGAATGCTGGGCACCCGGACACCCTGCCTCCCAGAATCCACATACTGAGTACATAGCTGCCCCCACCTGCTCCAGAGAAGAGGGTGGACCACAAGCCCCTGCGGGAAGGGAACAGATCAGTGTGAAGCAGCAAAAACACCGGAAACAAGCCCAGAAGCCCATCAACAGGGACACAAGCAAACAGGAACAAAGAAACCTGCACCGAAGCCCTGTTATAGAAAACCACACAGAAGAGCAGAAGGCAGAGGAGACCCAGAACGCAACAGGAAGGGATGGGGAGACTCGGTCTGGAGAGAGCAAATGGACCATCTGAAAACACTTCTGCACAGGGTGGTAAAAAGCCCGACAACAGGAAAATCATGCATGTCTTCATAAGAAAATATAGTCTTTTCTTTTTTTCAGGCAAAGGATTGAATAAGTAGCTTAAATGTCACCTGAAAAGATGTCTGACGGTTGAAGAAAAATATAGTGAGCTTATTGTTCAAAAATTGAACTGACACATTGTTTAAAAATCAAAATGTTCTCAGTGCTTCTAGAATTTTCAGACACGAATGTAAACACACACCACAGGGCTCTGTATTATCCACAAGCTCATGTCTATTGTAAGTAAGAGTATTTTAAAACATCTGAGAAACAGGCTGGGCGCGGTGGCTCATGCCTGTAATCCCAGCACTTTGGGAGGCCTAGGAGAAAGGATTGCCTGAGCCCCGAAGTTGAAGACCAGCCTGGGCAGCACGGTGAGACTTCGTTTCTACATTAAATCAAAGAATTAGCTGGATGGGGTGGCACACGTCTGTAGTTCCAGATACTCAGGAGGCTGAGGCAGTAAGGATCATCTGAGCCCAGGAGGCTGAGGTTGAGGTGATGGTGCCACTGCATTTCAGCCTGGGCAACAGAGTGGGACCCTGACTCAAAAAAAAAAAAAAGAAAAGAAAAGAAAATCTGGGAGAAGGAGGAGCTACGACAACCAGAGAAAGCACTGCGGTACCTTGGATTGGGTCCTGGAACAAGGGACATGAATGAGAATGTTGACAGAATCCTCGTCAAGCAGGATGTTTAGTGGACAAAAATGAACATGTTTTTTTGGTCATGACAAATGTACCTTAACAATGTGAGACGCTAACAATGAGGGAAACTGGGTGGAGGAGATGCCGGAATTCTTTGTACCCTCTTTGCAACTTTTCTGTAAATCTCAAAGGAGTCTAAAATAAAAAGTGTATTTTTGAAAAAAAAGCTGGAAGGTTCCACCCAAACTGAGCACTAGGAGAGGCCCTGGACTGGGGGATGAGACTCCTGGTGGAGGGGGGTTATGGGATCCCAATCTCAACTGTGACAGGATAAATGTCTGCTAAAGTCACATGTATCCAGCTATTCCTTGTACAATTCGAGTTCGGTGACTCAGCCTGTAATCCCGCACCTTTGGGAGGCTGAGGTGAGTGGATTGCCTGAGCTCGCGGGTTTGAGACCTCTTCTCTACAATAAATCAAAAAATCAGCCGGGCATGGTAGCGCACGCCTGTAGCTCCAGCTACTTGGAAGGCTGAGGCGGAAGGATCGCGGGAGCCCAGCAGGTCGAGGAGGCTGCGGTGGCCGGGAGCGGCCACTGCACTCCAGTCTGGGTGACAGAGTGAGACTCCAACTCAAAAAAAAAAATTCAAAACATTTTCTAAAGAGAGCCACTGTTGTCTCCCTGATTTGTGGCCTATACGTTTGACTTTTTCTCCTAAATAGCAGATTCCCAGTGGAGCAGGAAAACTTCTGGGACAGGAGGCTGTGACATCTGGCCCTGGCTCCACCCTGGCCTGGCTGCGGGACCTCAGGGAAGGGAGACTCCTTTAGAGGCCTCAGTTTCTCCCCTGGCGGACGGAAACACTGAGCCTTCCCCCACCATCCGTGGAAGGTGGTTCCAGGGCTGAGAGGGACATGCCCCCCTCCGCCCCTCGCCCCCAGGGCCTCGGAGTTCTGCAGCCTCGACTCTCCAACCTGTGTCATGGGTTGAACAGCGAGGCTGCCCCATGGGGCTGCGAGTAGGGGGCTGCTGGGTGCAGGCGGGGCGGGGGGGCGTCTTGCAGCCGGGTGGGCCACGGCTGCCCCGCACCCACGCCCAGCGCACCTGAAGGCCCCGCGCCCAGGTCCGGACCCGGACTCCCCGCGGCGGGTGTTCAGCCCCCGGGGGGACGGACCCCGTCCCCCGCTTTCCCACCTCGCGCCCTCTAGGCAGAGGAC
>NW_007249738.1:1135691-1168430 GCF_000164805.1 Carlito syrichta
GGAGAGGGAGGGGGTCTGGGGAGTCGGGCTGCAGCCTGACCGCTGCCCATCACAGCCGTGGCCAGGGAGAAAGTTTCACGTGGCACAGCAGCTGGGCCAGGAGGGCAGGGGCCGCTTCTCGGACCCCCCTCCCCGAAAGTGCTAGGCGGGCGTGTGTTCAGGAGTAGCTGGGTGGGCGGGGCCGGGGAACAGCTGTGGCCGGAGATGAAGCCCCAGCGTGTGGGAGGGGGCCCGGGACCACCAGCGAGCCAGCCCCCGGTGCGTGTCCGGGCTGGGTGGGGTCACACAGCCTGAAGAGCTGTCTAGCTGTTCCCAGGTTTTGCAGCAGGTGCTGTGCGTAGCGTCACTCCCAGCCCGGCTGCCGGATCCTGGGCAGCAGCCCCTGGGGAGGTAGTCTGGGGGGACCGTGTGCAGGAGGCGGGTCCCTGGAGAAAAGGCCGCTCAGGTCTTGCAGATCCCGCTTCGGGACGCCATCGCAGAGCTCCGGCGCTTAAGAGATAGTATGTTGATGGACTGGTGGGGGGGGGGGGGGGGGCCGGTGTAATGACCCTGACTCTCCATCCAAGTGAAAGCAAACTTAGAAACAGCCCACGTGTTCATGTCTGACGTGGCTGAAGCTTGGCGGGGCTCAGGTCTGCAGCTTTCATCTCATGGTCCCATGTTAGTTTTATGGAGGGGGTTTCAGATGGCAATGGGGGCAGGGAAGGAGGTACCACCAAGAGGGGTCGGTGGGGGGGATGGGATGGGAAACAGATGGGCACTTGGCCGGCAAGCTGAGCAGTCCACCTGCAGAGACTGCTCTACCCAGCCCCGACCTGCTGTCCCACCCATGCGTTTCTGTTCTGTGGGTCTGGGCTGGGTGGGCTGGGCTTTGTTATGTCAACAGCTACAGTGTGGGGGTTACGAGTGCCACTCAGGGCTCCCATCTGAGTCCCCGCATCCTCATCTGCTGCGAGGGACAGATGAATGATGGTGGTACACCTGCCCTGTGCCTGGAGCATGTCAGGACTTTGGGATAGGGTGGTCTTTGTCACCATTGCTGTTGGTCAGGGTGCCAGCCCCCACCGCTTGCCTCTGCAGTCGGCCACCGCTGGACACTTGAGAGAGCCTGGGCTCCGGGCTAGAAGGCCAGGGCCTCTCTCCAGGCCTGCTCCACGCCCCTGCCCCTACCCACTTCCCCATTACACCATGGGAAGCCTTGGGCGGGTGGCCTAACCTCTCGGGGCCCAGTTCCTCTCTGGAAGCAGGAAGGTCAGAGCTGTACCTACCTCAAGGAGTTGTGGTGACATGATGAGAGCTTGTCAGTGAATGGCAAACTGTTGGGTGCTTGGCACGTGTACGTTTTATAAAGCAATGGGCTGAACATGCAGCCAGGGCCCAGGAGGTCCAGTTCTAGCCCCACATCCACCTGCTCAGTGCTGGCAGCTCAGGCAGGCTTCCTTCTACCTTCCCTGGAGTGCCTCGGAGAGGCTGCTCTTCCTCCCCGAGCTCCTCGCTTCCAACCTCAGCTAGCTCCCCACGGTCCATCCTCTGCGCAGGAGTCAGAAGGCTCCTGCTAGAACCTGAGTCAGGTCCTGCCACTGAATCCTGCTCAGAACATTCCGTGGCTCCAGTTCACTCAGAGCACAGCCGATGTCCTATAGGTCCCCACGCTCTGCTCCATCCCATCTTCATCTCCCCGACCCCATAGCCCCACCCTCTCCCTCGCCCATGCCCACAGGGCCCCAGCCTCACTGGTCTCCTCGCCTTTCCCCTTCAGGGCCTTTGCACTTGCTGTGCCCTCTGCCCCAAGTCTCATCCCCGGAGACTTGGACAACGCGCTGTTTCCATCACATCCCTCAGCCCTCTGTCTCTGTTCAACTGTCACCTCAGATAAGCCCCCTCCCCGGCCATCTGGTCTGATGCCATCACTCAGCACCCTCTATTGCCTTAGCCTGTTGATTTGGGGGTTTGGCTTGGTTTTGGCAGTACTCCGCATGTCCCGTTATCAGATTACAGATTCATTTATTTATCTGCTTAACGTCAGCTGTCAAGGCAGCCGGATAACCCTCCTGTGGCCTCCACAGATTCAGACCGGCGAGAGGCAAAAGGAGTTTCCTGAGCCTCTTGTTTATCTATCCAGCTTATCCGCCTGCGAAGCCAACAATCCCAAAAAGGCCGCAGAACAGGCCCAGAGGGTTTTCTCCAAATTTGGGGAGCTCCCGGGGCTGTCTTCTGGTGCTGGGGTTCACAGCCTGGCTGGATCAGCTGCATGACCCCGGCAGGTTGTTCTACCTCTCCAAGCTGCGGCTCCTCTTTGGCAGAAAGGGGGTTGAGGTGAGGGACAGATGCCCTAATCCAGGTGCCTGCCACACAGTGAACGTTGGTGAAAGTCAACTGCTGTTAGTGCTGAGTCCAGTTCAGCTTCCCACCCACCCACAATCAGGGCTTCGTCTCAGTTTTCTCATCTGGAAAATAGGAAGAACAGCACCTTCCTCACAGAGCTATTGTGAGGACTGAGTTAAATGACAAGAGAATGAAATCCCCCAGCACAGGGTCTGGTACACAGTAGGTGCTCAGTAAATGCTCTTCTACTCCCCACCCCTGACTTTGGTGCAGACCAGCATCACCTCAGGATGAATCTCTCCCAAATACCCTCTTCCCACTTCAATCTAGGGGCAAAATCCCCCAGGGAGGTGCTCACGCACTAAGGAGAGAGGAACGTGTGGATGTGTCCAGTTCTCCCTGGACTTGTTCAGAGGTTGCAGGTGTTTAGGGAAGTGGCCCCGTCTCCTTCCCAGAGAATGACCCAGCATCGGTCTGAGCAGTTGGGGAAATTTCTCTTTGCTAGTAACTTTTCTAGAGGTGGGCGCCTTCTGGACTCTGTTAGGACTTCTGGAAGACCCCCCCCCATCTTCCTCCTTGTCTGCTTTGAGGACCACTGTGTGATTGGTGGGGTAGAGAGGGAGGCTATAGTGCCCCAAATCGCAGAATAGCTGTCCTCAGAACCGCTTGTCTCTAGACTTCTCTGCTAATGAGATCACCAGATGTCTGTGCTGAGAGGTCATGACTCAGATTTTCTCTTACTTGCAGCCAAAAACACTCCCAACTGTGACGGCCTTACGACTTCGACTCTGAGGAGGACCAAGTGAGGCCATCATGCATCCAAAACACCACTCACAGGACTTGTTGGTGGTGAGAATGCAAAAATGTTGCTTCGTCTTATTATTTTTGCTCGCATTACGGTGCAAGCTGTGTTTCTCAAGCTAATAGGGCATCCAGCTCTCTGACTATGGCAGGAACAAACAGGCTCTGAAAAGCAGCAGAAAATCCCAGCTCCCCTACCCCAGAAGGCCTGGAAGGATCCTGCTGGGGGCAGGACTGGCATACCTCAGAGTGAACACTAGGGAAGGCTGCCCAAGGGCAATACCTCCAGCCCATGGCGAAGGGGATGGAATACACAGGACTCGAGAGCCAGGTTCAGCTTACCCACATAACGCTAAGCAAGTTGCTCTACCTCTCTGGGCCTTGACTACCTTGTATGTGCAATGGACATGTCGCGGGGAGTGGTGATGACAGGGGGTCATCTCATGAGGTTCCACTCCATCCTCTATGCTTCATCTGGGAAGTGAAGTCCACATGTCAGCCGGGCTCCCTGGAACATTCCTTCTCCCAGTGACAATATCCGGCATCTCAGTGTGTTCAGACGTCCACTGTCCAGAAGAAACAAGACATCTGTGCAGCCCTCCCATCCGCCCGGCCTCTGCTTGTACCTGGCTACTGTGGGGTCGTGAGGATCGTGTCAAGACCCCGCCCGGTCAGAACACAGGGAACTTTTCCTGGGAAAGGGCAACCCTTTCACCCCACACCCCTGCTTTCTCTCACCCCGGGACCAGGTCTGGCTCGTGTCTGCATCCTCAAGGCCACAAACAAATTGTCAGGAAAGAAAAACATTCTGCATTTTTCTTAAATGCTAAGGCCTGGCCCCATCAGAGAGATGCCAATTTAAATATTTCTGTAATTATAGTTCTAACTTATTTGGTGACTTACACCATTTGAAACACTTTTTCTTTTTTTTTTTTTTTTTTTGAGTTGGAGTCTCACTCCGTCATCCAGACTAGAGTGCAGTGGCCGCTCCCGGCCACCGCAGCCTCGACCTGCTGGGCTCCGGCGATTCGTCCACCTCAGCCTTCCAAGTAGCTGGAACTACAGGCACACGCTACCACGCTCAGCTAATTTTTAATTTATTGTGGAGATGAGCTCTTACCAAGTTGCCCAGGCAGGTCTTGAACCCGCGGGCTCAGGCAATCAATTCACTCACCTCAGCCTCCCAAAGCCCAGGATTACAGGCTGAGCCACCAAGCCCGACTTGAAACACTTTTTCATAATAACTCATTCAATCACAGAGACCCTGTAAAATGAATGCTGTTGTTCCCAATTTGCAGGGGGTGAAACAGGCCCAGAGAGAGTCAGTTACTCACCCAGGGTCACACAGCACTTCCTTTGATAAACTGGAGCCTCGGAATGTGATGTCTTCTTAGGACAAGCTGGTTATTTCCTTGCTCTGTGAACACACCCAGGGCCTTCCTGGCCCACACCCTTGCTCCTGCCGGTCACCTGCCAGGAAGCTCTTTCTTTCTCTTCCTTTTGGTTTATCCAAACCTGTTCTGGGAAGTGGTGTTAGTCCAAGTCCTCTGAGGGAGCCAGGATGAGATGAGACTCGCAAGAGGAGAGAGGTCAAGGAGGAGAATGAGGAGGGAGCCAGAGGAAGCCGGGAGAAAGGGACGGAAAAGAAGAGGAAGGATAGTCAGGCTTGGTGGCTCAACCTGTAATCCCAGCACTTTGGGAGGCTGAGGTGAGTGGATTGCCTGAGCCCGCGGGTTCAAGACCCGCCTGGGCAACTTGGTGAGACCTCATCTCTACAATAAATCAAAAAATTAGCCGGGTGTGGTAGCGCGCACCTGTAGTTCCAGCTACTGGGAAGGCTGAGGCAGGAGGATCGCCGGAGCCCAGCAGGTCGTGGCTGTGGTGGCTGGGAGCGGCCACTGCACTCTAGTCTGGGCGACTGAGTGAAATTCCAACTCAAAAAAAAAAAAAAAAAAAAAAGAAGAGGAAGGAAGGGAAGGAGGGGAGGGACAGAAGGAGGAAGGATAGTGGGCTGCTGGGCAGTTCTAAGAAAGTTCAGCAGGCCGGGCATGGCGGTTCACACCTGTAATCCCAGCACTTTGGGAGGCTGAGATGAGAGGATTGCTTGAGGCCAGGAGTTTGAGACCAGCCTGGACAACATAGTGAGACCTGTCTCTACAAAAAAATAAAAAATTAGCCAGGCATGGTGGTACGCACTTGGAGTCCTGACTATTTGGGGGGCTGAGGTGGGAGGATCCCTTGAGCCCGGGAATTTGAGGCTACAGTGAGCCGTGATTACAACATTCCATTTCAGCCTGGGTGACAAAGCAAGATTCTGCCCCTAAAAAAATAAATGCATCCATAAGGGGAAAAAAAAGGAAATAAATGCATCCATAAGGGGAAAAAAAAGTTCAGCAAGGCTGACAGGAGGCCCGTAAGCCTCCACCAGGAGCCTGGTGTCTCCTAGAAATGGGCCCGCCTCCCTCAGGGATTAGCTGGGAGCAAACCCTGGAAGCACTGCCCACCTGTCAGTCCCCTGTGTGTGAGACCTGAGAGTTGCGTTCTTGTGGCTGCTGCAGGCAGGAAGCACAGCCACCATCTAAAACAAACAAACAAAGCCTAAAGAATAAACCCTGCCATTTCCAGAAGCCAAGCGAGGTTGAGAGGGAGAGCCCCAAACTGCAAAGTTTCTCTCATTTTGTGCTGCTGTAGAGAGGTGACAAACTCAAGTCTTCAAGCAAGTATTGCAAATGAATGAAGCGAGCCATCCTATCAGGCGGAATATGGGGAGACGTGGGGACAGGGAATTCCCAAAGGAAGCAACTTCCACTTCGTTCCAGCCAACCAGAGCCTTGGAGAAACACCTGCCCGGGAGGCCAGGCTCCTGACTCAGGAGAAGCCGGGAATAGTGGCTCAGGTTATTCTAAAACACCGCACAGTCCAGCAACACACATCGGCTGGAAACTAGTGTGCCGGTGGGTTAGACATTTGGGGCGTGCAAAGCAGGCCTGGAGCTGGAATGTTGAATACAACTGCTCTGCAGAACCCAGGAAGGATAAGAGTTTCAGGAGGAAGGCTGAGGGGGCAGGTGGAGGCAGGGCTGACATGAGGGCAGATTCCTGCTGGGTAGAAAATCAGCCAGTGTGAAATGCCCTGGAATCAGGAGCCACCAGGAAGCCATGTCCATTGGTGACGACGTGTCGCACTGAGTGTTTAGTTGTTTACTATGTGGGATATGGCATAGCAACACACACACACACACCACTCACACACATACCACTCACACCCTCACACATAAACACCACTCACTCACATGCAACACTTACATACCACTTGCACACACACACCACTCACACACACACATTACACACACCACTCACACACACACACCATTCACACAAACACACACGCCATTCACACGTACACCATTCTCACACTCGCATACACACCACTCACACACACACCACCCATGCACACACACCACTCACAGACACCACTCACACACACACATTACACACATCACTCACACACACGCCACTCACAGACACACACCACTCATGCACACACACCACTCACACATACCACCCACACAAACACCATTCACATACACGCCACTCACACACACACCAGACACACACACCACTCACACATACCACTCACACACACACACTACTCACATACACACGCCACTCACATACACATCACTTGCACACATAACACTCACACACACACCACTCACACACACATTTTATCCCAGTTACCCCCAAATATTCAGGAACAATCTGCTATACGTGTCAGGCGAGCAGCTCATCCAGGTGTGCCCAGACTGTCTCCGTTTTTAGTACTGAAGGCCCAAGTCCCAAGAAATGTCTGAGTCCTGCACAAGCCAGAAGGCTAGTTACACTGTTGACACCCATCTTGGGATGTTGGGGGGACGGGGACTGATCACACTGTCGTCACCCATCTCAGCACGTGAGGGGAGGGGCTGGTCACACCGTCCATACCCATCTCAGCGACAACACCCATCTTGGAGTGTACGGGGCGGCTGGTCACACTGTCGACACTCAGCTTGGCATGTGGAGGGAGAGGCTGGTCACACTGTCAATACCCATCTCAGTGTGCGAGGTGGGGGCTGGTCACCCTGTCAACACCCGTCTCGGCATGTGGGAGGGGCTGGCTACACTATCTATATTCATCTTGGCATGTTGGGGAAGCTGGTCACACTGTCAACCCCCATCTCAGTGTGCGAGGAAGAGGCTGGTCACACTGTTGACATCCATCTCAGCTTCTGGGATGGGCCTGGTCACACTGTCCACACCCATCTCAGTGAGTGAGGGGTGCTGGTCACACAGTCAACACCTACCTCAGCATGTGAAGAGGAGATGGTCACACTGACAACACCCATCTCAGCTTGTGAAGGGGACTGGTCACACTGTCAACCCCATCTCGGCATGTGAGGGAGGGATGGTCACAGCGTAAACACCCATCTCGGTGTGTGAGGGAGTGTTGGTCACACTGCTGACACTCATCTCAGCCTGTTGGGTGGGGAGAGGCTGGCAACACTGTCAGCACCCATCTCGGTATTAGGAGAAAGACTGGTCACACTGTCAACCCCCATCATGGTGTGTGAGAAAGAGCTGGTCACACTGGCAACACACATCATGGCATGTGAGGAGGGGTAGTCACATTGTCGACACCTATCTCCAAATGTGGGGGGAGAAGCTGGTCACACAACACCCAACACCCATCTTGACACGTGAGGGGGACTGGTCACACTGTCAACACCAATCTCAGTGTGTTGGGGGATGCTGGTCACACTGTTGACACCCATCTTGGCATGTGGGAGGGATAGTCAGACTGTCAACACCCATCTCAGCATGTGAGGGGAGGCTGATCACACTGTTGAAATTCATCTCAGCATGTGAAGGGAGCTCGTCACACTGTTGACACCCATCTCAGCCTGTGAAAGGGACTGGTCACACTGTCAACACCCATTTCGGTGATGATACCCATCTTGGAATGTGGAGGGGTACTGGTCACACTGTGAACACCCATCTTGGCATGTTGGGGGTGCTGGTCACACTGTCAACACCTGTCTCAGCATGTGGGGGAAAGGCTAGTAACAATGTCAACACCCACCTCAGCTTATGGTGGGAAAGGCTGGTCACACTGTCGACACCCATCTCAGTGTGTCAGTGGGGAAGGGTCACACTGTTGACACCCATCTTGGCACATTGGGGGTCATGGTCACAGTGTCAACACTCATCTTGGCATTTGAAGGGGGGCTGGTCACACTGTTGACACCCACCTTGGTGTGTTAGGGGAATGGTTATGTTGTTGACACCTATCTTGGTGTGTGGGGTGCTGGTCACAATGTCAGCACCAAATCAGGATGTGAGGGAGAGATGGCCACACAGTCGATGCTCATCTTGGGGTGTAGGGGCAGCTGGTCACACTGTCAACACACATCTCAGCATGTGAGGGAGACTGGTTACACTGTCAACATACATCTTGGAATGTGAGGGGGGATGGTCGCACTATCAACACCCATCTCAGCATGTGGAGGAAGAGGCTGGTCACAAAACAGCCATCTCTGCATGTGAAGGGGGCTGGTCACACTGCCGACACCAATCTCAGTGTGTCGGGGGAGATGCTGTTCACACTGTTGACATCCATCTTGGTGTGGAGGGGGAGGATGGTCACACTGTCAACACCCATCTTGGCATGTGGGGGGAGCAGGTCAAATTGTCTACACCCATCTTGGAGTGTGAGGGGGAGGCTGGTCACACTGCGAACACCCATCTCGGCAATGACACCCATCTCGCAAAGTGGAGGGGGGCTGATCACACTGTCAACACCCAACTCGGCACGTTGTAGGGGCTGGTCACACTGTCAACACACGTTAGCATGTGGGCTGGGGGAGGCTGGTCACACTGTCAACACCCATCTAGGTATGTGGGAAGAGAGACTGGTCACACTGTTGACACTCATCTTGGCATGTGGGGGGAGTTGGTCACACTGTCAACACCCATCTAGGCATGTGAGGGAGGGCTGGTCACACTGTTGACACCAATCTTGGTGTGTTGGGGGAAATTCTAGTCACACTGTTGAACCCATCTTGGCATGTGAGGGAAAGCTGGTCACACTGTCAACACCCACCACAGCATCTGGGGGATGTGGTCACACTGTTGACACCCATCTTGGCATGTGGGGGGTGGTTACACTGTCAACATCCACCTTGGTGTGTGAAGGGAGAGCCTGGTCACACTGACACCCACTTTGTGTGTGGGAGGAGAGGCTGGTCACACTGTTGACACCCATCTTGGTATGTGGTGGGGGGAGGCTGGTCACACTGTTGACACCCATTTTGGCATGTGAGGGTGTAGGCTGGTCACACTGTCCACACCCATCTCAACGTGTGAAGGGGGCTGGTCACACCGTTGACACCCATCTCAGTGTGTGAGGGGGAGGCTGGTCACACTGTTGACACCCATCTCATCATGTGGGGAGGCTAGTCACACTGTTGATCCCCATCACAGCATGCAAGGGGGTGTGGTCATACAACACCCGTCTCATCATGTGGGGAAGGGTGTTCACACTGTTGATACCCTTCTTGGCATGTGGGGGAGTCTGGTCACACTGTCAACACCCAGCTCAGAGTGTGGAGGGAGAGGCTGGCCATACTTTCTACACCATCTTGGCATGTGGAGGGAGAAGCTGGTCACACTGTTGACACCCATCTCAACATGTGGGAGAAGAGGCTAGTCACACTGTCAGTATATATCTCAGCATGTTGAGGGGGAGGGTAGTCACACTATCAACAGCCATCTTAGCAGGGGAGGCTGGTCACACTGCCAACACCCATCTTGGCACTTAAGAGGGGCTAGTCACACTGTCCAAACCCATCTCAGCATCTAGGGGGGAAGGCTGGTCGTGTTATCAACACCCATCTTGGCATGTGGTGCAGGTGTGGTCACACTGTTGACACCCATCTCAGTGTGTAGGGGGGAGGCTTTTCACACTGTCAGCAGCCATCTTGGTGTGTCACACTGTTGACACCCATTTCGGCATGTGGTGGGGGTGAGGCTGACCAGAGATTGGTCTGAGCTGTGGTGGCCAACTTGGAGCCTTGGGAGCCTTGGGAGATTCATTGCCAGGTCACACCATTAATGAGCCAGCCCTGGTACACTGCAGGAGATGTGAGCTCTAATTCTTACCCCTTCTCCATAGTGGAATTAGACAGTCACGCCCTTTGCCACGTGACTGCAATGCCTCTCAATATGGGCAGACAAGATCTCCCTTGCCTAGTGATGGTGCACACAGCCATCTGACTCAATTTGACCAGTAGAAGGCAAAGACATGACCATGTGCCAGTTATGAGTGGAGGTTTCCAGAGGAATCCCATGTGTCCACTTGGCTTTCTTGGTTTCTGCCATCAGCCATGACACACATAGCAAACCTGAGCTCTATCTGCAGCCTGAAGCAGAGAATTCCAGCTGATCTGCAGACTACAGTAAGAAAAATATAGATTTGTTGCTCAAAGTCATGGAGATTTTGAGATTCTTGTTATGCAATAATAATGGACTAATATATGCCTTGTCTGTAAATTTTTTTAGTTCTGTTTGGTGGGGCATTCTTTGTTTCAGTTAAATACAGAATAGTCTACTTTCTACTTTCAGAGCCTTGGCTTGCTCATCTGTACAAGGGGATAATGACAATGCCCCTCCCATGGTGGTTGGAAGAATTCAAGAAGCTCATGTGTTGGCCAGGTGTGGTGGCTCACACCTGTAATAATCCCAGCATTTTGGGAGGCTAAAGGGGAGGATCACTTGAGCCCAGGAGTTCGAGACCAGCCTGAGCAACATAGAGAAACCCTATCTCTACAAAAATAAATTTTAAAATGACCGGGCATTGTGGCTCATGCCTATAATCTCAGCACTTTGGGAGGCAGAGGCGAGAGGACTGCTTGAGTCCAGGGGTTCAAGACCAGTCTGAGCAACTTGGCAAGGCCTTGTCTCTACAATAAATAAAAAATTAGCCAGGTGAGGTGGTGCACGCCTGTGGTTCCAGCTACTTGGAAGGCTGAAGCAGAAGGATCACCTGAGCCCAGCAGGTTGAGGTTGTGGTGGCTATGAGAGTGCCACTGCACTCCAGCCTGGTCAATAGAGTGAGACTCCTACTCAAAAAAAAAAAATAAATACAAATTAAAAAAATAAAAATTAGCCAAGCATGGTTGTTCATGCTGGTAGTACCAGCTGCTCAGGAGGCTGAGGTGGGAGGATCCGGAGCCCAGGAGGCTGAGGCTGCAGTGATCAGTGATCACACTACTGCACTCCGGCCTGGGTGACAGAGCAAGACTCTTGTCTGTTAAAATAGAAAAGAAAATCTTGTGTCTAGTGCATGCAATAGGCACCTAAAAAAAGGATAAAGCATAATTCTTTCAGCTCACATTTGCCAAATATTTATTGTACTGGCCTCTTTATCAGAAATTTCACAGAAGAAAGGAAAAAACAAAACAAAACATATAAGCTCCTCACTTGGTCTTTGAGTTGACAAAGCATCTCTGGACCAGATGCAGAGGAATAAAAGAAATGACCTCTTTCCTGACACCTAGGCCTTGCTGCCACCTGTCTCCCAGGATGGAGATATCCCAGTGTTCTGGGAGACTTGAGGTACTCTAAAGAGGTTTCAGTTGCCATGAAGCCGTCCTCGGGCATCCTTCCCCTAGAAAAGCCAGGATTATGCAGGGAATGTGGCTGGCAGGGGACCTGGGAGCGAGGGCAGCTACCCAGAGGCCAGTGGACTAGGCCAGGCCGCCTCGGGTTCAGCTTTCCCAGGCTGATTCCAGGTGGGCCTCGTCTAGGCCATGAGATGATGCTCTGGGCGTCCTGCCCCTCCCCAGGCTGTCTGCCAGCAGGGTGCCACAGGAAAGGGGCCCAGCGAGCCTTCCGTCCTTCAGTTTCCCAAGGACTGGGGTACTGGCGGCCCCACAGCTCTCCACAGCCACCTTGGCACTTTGGAGTGGAAAAACTGATGCCAGCAGACCTCAATTTCCTCAACTCCCTGCTGCCCCGCCTGAGAGCCAGCCCTGCAGGAGGGACGAGGGAAAAAGAGACCCGTGTCGACCTCTTACCCAGACAGGCTCCAAGTGCCAGCTCGCCCACCACCCTGCAGGACCCCAGCTGCCTCAGAACCTCTGTTTCCTCAGGTGGCAAGCAGGACAGCAATCACAGCTGCATGGCGTATTGTATCTCCGACTTGCTGATGAGGATGCAGTGCCATCACGGGGGTAGAAAGATAGCTGCATTAGGCAATGTCTTCCCCTTCTCCTTCGAGAAATTATACCAAAGCATCAAAGAGAATGGAAAAGCAAACAAAACCAAACCACGGACTCTGTTCTTAGCACAGCCAAGAGAAACATGTAATCCACAGACTTCAGGGTCTGTGTGATCTTCCAAAGGCAGCGGGGGACAGGACGGAAGCCAGGCAGGAGGTGGGCGTGGGCTCCGTGGGGGCGAATCTCAGAAAGCATTGGCAAGAGTGCACTTTCTGGGGGTGAGGGTTTGACCTGGGGTGAAGGTCCTGGTCCTTAGTTTTTGTTAATGTGAGTGGAAACTTGAGTGAGTGACATTAGCAATAGAAACCAGGCAGACCTGGACCTGGTTTGGATCAGAAACAGAAGAGAGATAGCAATGAATAGAGAGAAGATACATTCGCAGGAAGCAGTCTGTCTCTGGGAGCAGCAGCGGAGAGAGCCTTTCCATTCCAAAGTCCAGGAAACTACTTTAATTCTTCCCCACATGCTCAAGAACAAGCAGATATGAGCTGACCCAGTAAAAACAAGCCCTTCCGATTACAAGTTGTTTTTTGGGTTTTTTTTTAAGTTGGAGTCTCACTCTGTCGCCCAGGCTGGAGTGCAGTGGCACGCTCACGGCCACCCCGCTGGGCTCAGACAATCCTTCCACCTCAGCTTCCAAGTAGCTGGAACTACAGAAACATGCTACCACACTCGGCTAATTTTTTGATTTATTGTAGAGATGAAGTCTCTCCAAGTTGCCCAGGCTGGTCTTGAACCTGTGGGCTCAGGCAATCCTCTCACCTCGGCCTCCCAAAATGCTTGGATTACAGGCTTGAGCCACCGTGCCCAGCCAAAAAAGTTGTTTTTTTCTAATGTGTAAAAGTCTTGATACAAAGATATTCTAATCAATTTTGCAGAAGATAGCAGAAAAATCTACCCATAGATGGAAACATGTGAACACAAAGTAAGTGAAAACTGTATCCAAATCATGTTGGCATGGATTATGAACGAACTGAATGAAACAGTTACCTTCATAACAGAAGACAGTGAGGAAACTGAGTCAGTCAAAGACAGGGAGAGGAGGGAAAGAAGCCGAGAAAGAACAATTTCAGAAATGAAGGAGCACAGAAGAAATAAGCCCTGCAGAGAGTGCAGCAAGAAATATAACTGACAGAAATGAAGACAGAAAAAAAAAAAAATAAGACAGGAGTAAAGCCAAGAAAGCAAATGACAGGTAAAGGAGACCAACAAAGAGAGCCAACATAGGCATAATGGAGTCCTCAAAAATAAATACATAAATAAATCATAATGAAAAAGGACAAATACTTAAATACATTGTGCTATGGCCTGGACTGTGTCCCCCCAAAACTCATACAAGGGGGACCCCCGAAAACCCCAGAATTTATTTATAAAAAATGTTGTATTTATTCTTACCTGTTTAAGCTTCAGTCATTTTCAAAATACTCTGCATTTGATGCAATATGCCCAGCAAGACGCTTTTTCCACTGCTCAAAACAGTATTTGAACTCGTCCATTTTGATGCCTTTTAGCGCTTCTGTCGTTTTTATGTTTCGCTTCTTCCACATCGGCAAAACATTTCCCTCTGAGGACTGTTTTCATCTAGAGAAATGAAAAAAATAAGTCTCTTGGAGAGAGATCTAGTGACTGGGAGGGTAGGGCACAGAGATCATGCTGTTTGGGTAAAAAACTGCTGAACACTAAGTGTATTAAGGGCAGGTGCATTGTCATGGTGGAAGAACCAATTGCCTGTTTGCCACAACTCAGGATGTTTCTTCTACAACGCAACCTCTCACAACAACACTAGCTGGTACACTGACGCCAATGGGTTCCTAGAACCCTTACCTAGCAGGGGAAGCCTACTGCAAGGGGTCCGCCCTTCAAAAGATAATTCCGGGTCCTTTGGGGTCTCCCCGCTTGTAGTTAGAAAGCAAGGAGACTTTAAATCCCTTCTCTCAGCCAGTGAACTATTGAAAGGAAAGAAAGGAAAAACATAGACGGTCAAAATAACATAATGAGCATTCACGAACACTGGCCACCTGTTATAGCGGCTACAAAGAACACATCAATGTTTTTTTAAAAAAGCAGAATAAAAGTACAAAGGATTGGCAGTAGCAGGAAACTGCCGGGGGTGGGGCAAGGAGGTGGGATCGGCAGTAGTGGGAATCTGCCTGGGAGAGTGGGGGCACACCTCGTCAAGGGTACCTGCATAATGGGCATTTGTATGCCTAAGCCTGAATTGTACCCCATATCTTTAAAATAAAAACACTAAAAGTTAAAAAAAAAAGTACAAGTAATAGGTCCGGTGTGGTGTCTCACACCTGTAATCCCAGCACTTCGGGAGGCCAAGGCAGGAGGATCACTTGAACCTAGGAGGTCAAGGCCAGCAAGACCTGGTCTATACAAAAAAGTCAAAAAATTAGCCAGGTGTGGTGGTGAGTGCCTGAGTCTCAGCTGCTCGGGAGGCTGATGTGGAAGGATGGCCTGAGCCCAGGAGGTCGGGGCTGTGGTAAGCCATGCTCTTGCCACTGCACTCCAGCCTGGACGATGGAGTGAGATCCCAACTATTAAAAAAAAAAAACAGGCCGGGCTTGGTGGCTCAGCTTGTAATCCCAGCACTTTGGGAGGCCGAGGTGAGTGGATTGCCTGAGCCCGCGGTTTCAAGACCCGCCTGGGCAACTTGATGAGACCTCATCTCTACAACAAGTCAAAAAATTAACCGGGTATGGTAGCGCGCGCCTGTAGTTCCAGCTACTTGGAAGGCTGAGGCGGAAGGATCGCCGGAGCCCAGCAGGTCGAGGCTGCGGTGGCCGGAAGCGGCCACTGCACTCCAGTTTGGGCGACAGAATGAGACTCCAACTGAAAAAACAAAACAAAACAGAAACCTTTGGGTGGATGTGCAGTCACACTCACGGTTCACAGCTCCAAATTCTGATGTGTAAAAGCCTTGATACAAAGATATTCGAATAAGTTATGCAGAAGAGAGCAGAAAAATCTACCAATAGATGGAAACATGTTAACATATGTCTACGTGTTTCCAAAGAGGGCTAGAGTGTGTGAGCTTGGGCTCCAGGACCAGACTGCATGGACTCAAAGCCTGGCACCCCCACTTAAAAGCTGAATGACCTCAGGCAAGCTGCTTAACCTCCCTGTGTCTCAGTTTCCCCATGTATCAAATGAGGATGATGGCGAGGAGGGAAAGAGTTAATATCTGAAAGTGCTAGAAGCCTTGGATACATGTGAGCCTTCTTTCCTCCACTAATAACACACACAGAGGGGCAGAGAGAGTTCTGCCACTGGCAATCGGAGGGACCTGTGGCTTCTGAGCGGGCAGGATCTGAGGGAGCACCTTTACCTCCGCCTGGAGACAATGTGTCTGAGAATAAAGCCAACTGCGGTAGTGTGTAGTCCGTCCCCTCCAAATCTCATGATGAAATGTGATCCTCAATGTGGGGGCGTTTGGGTCAGGGGGTGGACCGCTCACGAATGGCTTGGCGCATTCTCCTGGCGGGAAGGAGTGAGTTCTCTTAGTTCCCTGGAGAACCGATTGTTCCAAAGAACCTGGCACCTCCCTCCCCCTCTCTTCTTCCTTTGGGGTCTCTGCACACACCCGCTCCCTTTCACCTTCCACCGTGAAGAGAAGCCGTCCAAGGCCCTCACCAGAAGCAGATGCTGATGCCGTGCTTCTTAAAGCAGGCAAAACCATGAGCCCAATAAATATCTTTTCTTTATAAATAACGTAGTCTTGGGTATTCCTTCATAGCAATGCAAACAGACTAAGATGCCAATTTATAGGAAAGCAGAACCAAGAGATGGAGAAAAACGGCCTTTTTTTTTTTTTTTTTTTTTTTGAGTAGGTGTCTCGCTCTGTTGCCCAGGCTGGAGTGCAGTGGCACATACACGGCCACCACAGCCTCCACCTACTGGGCTCAGGTGATCCTTCTGCCTTCGCCTTCCAGGTAACTAGAACTACAGGTGCAAACCACCACCCCTGGCTAATTTGTTTATTTATTGTAGAGACGAGGTCTTGTCAAGTTACCCAGGCTGGCCTCCAACCCGTGGGCTCAGGCAATCCTTTCACCTCCGCCTCCCAAAGTGCTGGGATTACAGGCATGAGCCATCGTGCCTGTATGAGAAAAATGGATTTCTTTAAACATGGTTTTAGCCCCTGGATCCAGCTGTGCCTGAAGCTAGACTATGTGCTCCCTACTATATGAACCATTCAATCCTCTTTTTTTGGTCTGAACCAATTTGGGTTGGGTTTCTGTCAATTGCAATCTAAAACAGTTCTCCATTCTGAAGATAGAATAAGAGTGCATGAAAGTCCCTGTGCTGCACTTGGGGCTTCCTGGGTGAAACCAACTGCTACCTTTTCATTTCATAAGCCTTCTCCAGTGCTTTCTGGGAGGCAACCAGACACAAATTAGAATGACACATCCCTTCCCCAGCCTGGATAAGATGGCCCCACATGGCAGGCTATACACCAGTGGACATGTCACCTGGCTGCTCCCCACACAGGACGGCCTCATGCCTGGCTTGGCACACAGCTTTCACCATCTTGAAATTCTTTTTTTAATTATTATTATAAAGATGTGGGGCACAATTCAGGGTTAGATATACAAACATACAAACGTTGATTATGCAGGTACCCTTGTTGATGAGAAGTGCCTCTCCCTCCCCTAGCAGTTTCCTTCAACTGCCAACTCCACCCCCGCTCCCCTGACAGTCTCCCACTACTGTCAATCTCTTTCTTATAGCATTATAATTGTTCAAGGTCCACTTATGAGTGAGAACATATGGTACTCTGTTCTTTGTTTCTGTGATAGATCACTGAGTATGATCGACTCTAAATCCATCCAAGTTGCTGCAAAGTCCATATGTTTGTGCGTCTTTATGGCTGCATAATATTCTATTGTGTATATGTACCACATTTTGTTTACCCAGTCCAGCTTTGATGGGCAACATGGTTGGTTTCATGTTCTTGCTATTGTGAATAGAGCTGCAACAAACATACGTGTACAGGTATCTTTTTTGTAGAATGATTTGAGTTCCTCTGGGTATATTCCCAATAGGGGAATTGCTGGGTCATATGAAAGGTCAATTTCTAGTTCTTTCAGAAATCGCCACACTGTCTTCCAAAGAGGTTGCAGTAGTTTGCATTCCCACCGGCAGTGTAGAAGCATTCCTTTTTCTCCACATCCTCACCAGCATCTGTTGTTGTTTGTTTTATCAATGATGGCCATTCTTCCTGGGGTTAGGTGGTATCTCAGTGTGGTTTTGATTTGCATTTCTCTGATGATGAGTGAGGCTGAGCACTTTTTCATGCGTCTGTTGGCTGCCCGTATATCTTCTTTTGAGAAGTGCCTATTCATGTCTTTTGCCCACTTTTGAATGGGGCTGTTTTTTTTTTCCTTTCGGTGTGTTTGAGTTCCTTGTAGATCCTAAATGTTAGGCCTTTGTCAGATATACAGTTGGCAAATATTTTTTCCCATTCTGTGGCCTGTTTCCCTGCTCTCTTGATGATTTCTTTTGCTTTGCAGAAGTTCGTTAGTTTGATGAGGTTCCACTTGTCTATTTTATTCTTAATACTTTCTGAATAAGGACTCCACAATTGTACTTCAAACTGGGACCCACAAATTATACAGCTGACCCTGATACCAGTATTATCTTTGTTTTCTTTCTTTCTTTCCTTCCTTCCTTCCTTCCTTCCTTCCTTCTTTCTTTCTTTCTTTCTTTCTGAGTTGGAGTCTCACTCTGTCACCCAGACTGGAGTGCAGTGGCCGCTCCCGGCCACTGCAGCCTCGACCCACTGGGCTCTGGCGATCCTTCCACCTCAGCCTTCCAAGTAGCTAGAACTACAGGTGCACGCTACCACGCCCGACTAATTTTTTAATTTATTGTAGAGATGAGGTCTCGCCAAGTTGCCCAGGTGGGTCACGAACCCGCGCACTCAGGCAATTCACTCACCTCAGCCTCCCAAAGCGCGGGATTACAGGCTGAGCCACCGAGCCCGGCTTATCTTTTCTAAGTGAGGAAACTGAGGCTCAGAGAGGGGCAGCAAGTAGCCCGAGGCCACACAGCGAGAATAGGGTAGAGCAGGGAATCAGATTCTGCTTCCAAGGCTCAGGTTCACAGCATCGATATGCTAGGGCCTGGCCAGGTCCTCATGTTTGGACAGCACTTTACAGTCTATAAGGTCTACACCTCGTGCATAATTTGACCCGCGCACCAACCTTAGTGGCAGAGACTGTCATCCAGGCTTCAAGCACAGCGGCACTTGGGTTTGTTCGAGTCTCAGAAACCAACCCGGGCTGACCGAAGCGGGAAGAGGTGGGGCTGGGGGAGTTGACCAGCGGGGACCTGGACAGGACAGAGCCGGGCAGCTCCAGGGACACGGGGCGCCGGAGCCAGAGGGGTGGGGAGCAGGAAACCAAAGGCCAGGTCTTGAGCACGCCACTGCTTCTCGCCTTCTCACTGGTTCCCCTGGAGTTTCTGATTGGCTGAGTCCGGGTCACGTGCCCGCCCACTGACCTGGATGGACAGCCAGACAAGACCGGGAGGAGGGCTTCCCTAACCCGGCCGGGAAAGTGGGACGCGAAGCGGGAAGCCGGGCAGGGCCGGCTGTGCGTCCATTTCACGGAGGAAAGGGATGGCCGGGCAGAAAGCGACCAGCCACAGAGTGGGGATGGCGGAGTCTGGGCTCGGCTGCCTTGCCCCTGCCGGGGACGCCAGGCCGGCGGGGACAGCGGAGGGCGTTGTTCTCCCCAGGCGTGGGCCCGGCCCTGGGAATCGGCCGCGCTCGGGAGCGGACCCCAGCCCTTCCAATCCAGCCTCACCCCTGGGCCGCAGCCCCGGGGTTTTTGAGAGAGGCTCCAGGGGAAGGGCCTACTTTTCCAGTGTGCGTTTTCCCGATATGTAAGTCGCTGTGTGGACTAAATAAAACACCTCCTGGCCTGGAGGCCGCCCAAGCATGGCTGGTTTTAAGGCCTGGAATGTTCCTTCCTGCACACAAAAATGAAGGCCTGGTCTACCTAGATAGGCTGGCCTGTTTGGGTTGAAAGTTTCCTCACTCTGAATTCAGATATGCTGTGAAAGATGAGCCTTTCAGTTTCCAAGAGTTCATCTGGAGCGGACATCAGGGGCAGGAGCCAGGAGCCAGGGGGCCTGGGTTCAAGTCTTGGCTCTGCCGCTGACTGTGTGGCCTTGGGCTTGTCGTTTAACCTCTCTGGGCCTCAGTGTCCTCTGGTGCATAATAAATATCACAAAAGTTTCTGCTGCTGTTCTGCATCCCTGGCTTGACCTTGACCACCAGCCCTCACATGGGAGGAAATATAACATCTTAAATGAGGCTCGTAATTTAAGCTGTCTACACGACTGAGACAGGCTTCCCGTGGGTGTTTCCGGGCAAGCTGGGTTGTTCAGTTTTCTCCTTCCTCTGCTTTTCTCAGGTTGGACCCCATCTTGCTCACAGGAAAACTTGAGCTCATGGAGCAAGGTCAAAGTTAGGAAGTGCTGTTCAGTGAGTGCTCCCTCGGCATTAAGTGTGGAATCCTCATAACTGCCCGGGGTGGAAAGAATCGTGCCTCCCTTCACCCATGCGGGGACCTCGCAGGCGGAGGTGACGGCGACTCCAGATGTCCACACTCCTTGGAGCTGTGTGTTCCCCTTCTTGGTAATGAGACAAGATTCGGAGGCGGCTGTGCTCCCATTGACCCGTGTCCCTTAATCCCCAAAGGAAAAACTTTCTACCACATCAACAACAACAAAGGATAATTTATGACTCAAGCAGGGAAAGTCTTAAGGATTCCAGGGGAGGCATCCTGGCTTCAGGGGACTGGGGAAAAACAGCTTCAGGCACAGCAGGATCCAGGGGTTCCAAAATCATTGTCAGGACTCCTTGCTCTCATCTCCCTGCAGTACTGTCCTCCATGTTGCCCTCCTGTCTGGTGGCCTCTCCCTGTGTCGTGTCAGGATAGCCCTCAGTAGCCCTAGCACCCTGCCAGCATGGCAACGGCCATGGAAGGAGAGTCTCTTTGTCAGTAACCTCAGTGAAAGTCTAGGACTGGACTAGGCGTGGTAGCTCACACTTATAATCCCAGCCCTTTGGGAGGCCCAGGTGAGAGGATTGCCTGAGCCCATGGCTTTGAGACCAGCCTGGGAAACTTGGCGAGACCTCATCTCTACGATAAATCAAAAAATTAGCCAGGTGTGGTGGCACACGCCTGTAGTTCCAGATACTTGGAAGGCTGAGGTGGGAGGATCGCCTGAGCCCAGCAGGTCGAGGCTGTGGTGGCCATGAGCGTGTCACTGCATTCCAGCGTGGGGTGGCAGAGTGACTCCAACTCAAAAAAAAAAAAAAAAAAAGAAAGAAAGAAGGAAGTCTGGGACTGACTAGGGCTGGCCTCTTTTAAGTCAGATGCAAATCCCTTTGCTTGTGCCTTTCGCCATAGGAGATGCTCGTATGGGTCAGGCCCAGAACTCCTGCTCATGCCCAGGCTGGAACTGGAGGTGGAAACGGGCAATGGTACCACACTGGTGCCCCTAATAATGGCCTCCCTGCACACAGGCCCCTGCAACGTGAGTTTATTTCTGCATGGGCCGAATCAGGGCTGGCCCTGAGACTTGCTCCTGCAGTGGAATCCTAGGGAAGGATGCTGTGACTGCTCCCAGCCCAGAACTTAAGAGTCCTCAACCCCCCACCCCAACTTGGAATACCATAAGAACAAACCGGGGCTTAGTCGGCCGCAGGCAGAGAAACCACCTGAATGATAGCCCAGGCCAGGCACAGCTGCTCAGTCCTATGATCCCAGCAATTTGGGAGGCCGAGGTGTGAGGATCTCTTGAGCCCAGGAGTTCGAGACCAGCTTGGGCAACAGGGCAAGACCTCGTCTACAAAAAATTTTTGAAAAAATGAGCCAGGTGTGGTGGCATGCACTTGTAGTCCCCGCTACTCAGGAGGCTGCGGTGGAAGGATCGCCTGAGCCCAGGTCGAGGCTGTGGTAGCCATGATGATGCCACTGCATTCCAGCCTGGGCAACAACGGACAGTTTACCAGGACCAGGTGGACTGAGCCAGGGAGGGAGGCTTTCTAAAATAAGGGGTGGATTCCATTCTCAGAGTGCAGAAGAAACATGGAAGACCTATTCCTGTATGATTAGCATCCCTGTTTTGCAAGCGGAGAGACTGGTGCTCAGAGAGTTTCCACACTGGTAAGTGAGAGAGAAATGAGTTTGGATCTTGGTCCATCCTAAGACAACTAAAAAAATATTTTTTTTTTCTTTGAGTTGGAGTCTCACCGTCCACCGCGACCTTGACCTGCTGGGCTCAGGCGATCCTTATGCCTCAGCCTTCCAGGTAGCTAGAATTACAGGCGCATGCCACCATGCCTGGCTAATTTTTTGATTTATCGTAGAGACAGACGAGGTCTCGCCAAGTTGCCCGGGCTGGTCTTCTCTCCTCTGCTTCCCAAAGTGCTAGGATTACAGACGTGAGTCACCGTGCCTGGCCCGACTAAAAATATTAAGTTATCAACCCTGATTTTCAATGGAGCACAGACACAGATGAGATGAATCAATCGTGATGTTTCAGTGATGACTTTGGCTGAGCTTCCTGGCAGCTAAGATGAAAAGGGAACTATGTGGAGTTGCATCAGCCTGTTTACCTGATTTTCTAAAAGAGAAAGAGTAAATACAAGTGAGTCTGGAAACATGAATGTTTCCTTGGCTTTGACTCCAAGGGGGGTGGCGGAGAGGGCTCCTTACATAAGGAACCCAACAGAGGAGGGACTGTGAGACAGATGCAGCTCGTTCCAGGCCCCTTGAAAGTTGAAGGTGGCCCATGAACTCACAGGCATTTCTAGAAGACACTAGATAATAAAGTGTTTTTCTTTGCTTTGCTTTTCCTTCCTCCTCCTTTTTTCCCCCCAAGAACCTAGAAGTCTGTTTCTGTCCCTGGTGTCACCATCTAGAGATCACTGGTCCACGGTTGGTCGGGGCAACTCAGCCATTCCCAACAAGCAGCCTCAGTCTCTGGGCGCAGAGTGGCTGCCCCCTCTCCTGCCTTCAGACCTACCTCCCAGCCAGCAGGACATGGAGAAAAGCAGGCGTTTGCTTCTGAGTCTTCGTATGATCTACCTCCCTGCAGGACTAGGACTGATAAGGGTGAAAGTAACAGAGTAGAGCCCATCTGTAAAGCTGGACATGGGGAGGCCACCAGGATTCAAATCCTGGCAGGGCCAGGTCCTCGCTTAGTTTCCTGTGACTGCCCTAAGAAATTGCCACAAGCTGAGTGGCTCAAAACATCAGGAATTTATTCTCACATTGTTCTGGAGGCCAGAAGGCTGAAATCGAGACATTGGCAGGGCCACACCCCCCAGAGGCTCCTTGCCTCCTGTAGCCCCTGTGGCCGCAGGCAGTCCTGTGCTTGTGGCCCCCTCACTGCAAGCTCTGCCTTGGTGGCCACATTGCCTTCTCTTCTGGGAGTCTGTCTGATCTTCCTTGGCTTTCCTCTCACAGAGCATGTGATACAAATGCTTAGGACACATGTGATGCTGTTCAGAGCCCAGCTAGGTCATCCAGGATCAGCCCCTCATCTCAAAAGCCCTCATGTAATCACATCTGCAAAGACTTGACCAGACGAGGTCACATTCACAGGTTCCAGGGATTAGCACTTGATGACTTCGAGGCCCACCCTTCAACCCATTACGCTAGCTGTGTGACCTCAGGTAAGCGTCTTGACCTTGCTGTGCCTCCATTTCCTTATCTATATACTGACCCTCACCATCTCACTGACTTATTATGAAGATGAAATGAATGAATCACGTCAAGCACTTAGGATGGTGACCAGCACATCACATGACGAGAACTTTGAGTTAACCTTTAGCAGAAGAGTCTTGGCTGTGACTAAGATCCGTTCTCTGCCAGTTTGTTCGCCCCGTCTTCCCAGCACCTGCTACGGGGACTTGCACGCAGTAGTAAATATGAGACTGGGTATGGTGGCTTATGCCTGTAATCCCCTGGGAGGCCGAGGCGGGAGGCTTGCTTGAGCTCAGAGTTTGAGACCAGCCTCAACAGCATAATGAGACCCCATCTCTACAAAAAATCAAAAAATGAGCCAGGCGTGATGGCATGTGTTTGTAGTCGGGAGGCTGAGGGAGAGAGGATCGCCTTAGCCCGGGAGGTCGAGGCTGGCGTGAGCCGAGATTGCACCGTGGCACTCCAGCCTGGGCGACAGAATGAGACCCCGACCCAGATTTTTAAAAGTAGCCCCTGCATGGCTGTGTGGCCTTAGGCAAGTAAGCTTCTCCTCTCTGGTCCTCAGTTCCCACCTCCCTCCACAAGGTGCAGCTGGTGGGGAGTGTCCACCTCTCTTTCTGGAAGGCTGAGTCCTGTTGGGGGTACGGGGCTCAGGGATCAGAAGCCGGCCACAGCTGCTCTGTCTCTGAGTCACCAGATTTCTCAACTCAAGGCCACGTATCTAAATATTATGAGAAAGCCAGTTGGAGATAAGGTGGGGAAACGTGAGTCTGGCCAAGGCACGTCAACCATGGCCTGGGGCTGGCCGTCCCTGGATCCACTCAGCGGCATGAGCTGGCACTTAGCACCTGCCAGGAACACAGGCTGCTGACCGGCAGCCAGCCGGGGCGGCCCAGACGCCTGGCTTCGGCCGCTGGAGCCGGCCCTTTCCGTTCCCGTTCACAGAGCCAACATCTACGCAAATCTTCAGGGCTCAAGTGGAGAAACCAAGGCCCCAAGAGTGAAGGATGAGTCTGAGGTGCCACTGTGAGACCCCTCTCCAATGAAGCTAATACCCAGAAGTCTTGACTCAGGCCTGGCACGGTGGCTCATGCCTGGAATCCCAGCACTTTGGGAGGCAGAGGAGGGAGGATCACTTAAGGCTAGGAGTTTGAGACCAGCCTGGACAACATAGCAAGATCCAACTGTATGGGGAAAAAAAAGTCCTAGCTCCCAGTCCAGCACTCGCAGAAACCAACGAGACAAAGAGAGAAGGAAGGCTTGCAGGGTGGCCCAGGCAAGGACTATGGCACCTACAAATGCCTGGTGGCAAGAGACCGGACACAAGCTCAAAAACTAGAGTGAACGGGAAAAGGGGCTGTGTGGGGGATGTGCGACAGAGTGAGACTCCAACTCAAAAAATTTTTTAAAAAGGGTTGGTCTCGGACAAACCTGACTTCAAGTCCCGGCTCTGCCACTTACTTGCTGTGTGACTGTAGGCCACTGACTACCGCCTCTGAGCCTCAGTTTCCCCGCCTCCATCATGGAGACAATCTTAGCATTTGCCTCCCAGGTTATCCTAAGGATTGAATAAGATAATGTACCCGTTACCTGCTCATCATAGAGCCAGAACCCTCCTGGTGCTCGGAAACCCTGGTTATGAGAGGCTCCCTTTGGCGGATGTGGACGCAAAGCTGGAGAACAAGCATGGAGGCAGGGAGGCCATGAAGAGGCCACTGCGGAACTCGGGGAGAGGCTCGTGACCGGGATGAGGAGGTGGCAGTGGGCAAGGTGGCCTCTGTGTCCAGTGCCAGGTGGGGTCCTTCTCGTACGCTCCCTTGTGAAGATGCTCCCTGGAGTTGGCCTGGGGCGACACAGAAGAGGCTGAGGCAGGAGAGATGGATCGCAACTCTGTGTTGGCATCGCCAGCTGAGTGTCCAGTGTGGAGCCGGCCCTGCGTGTGGGACTTCGTGATCTTTTTTTTTTTTTTTTTGAGTCAGTCTTGCCATGTCCGTCAGGCTGGAGTGCAGTGCAGTGCAGGCTGTGGTGATCACATCTTACCACTGCCTCGACCTCCTGGGTTCAGGCGATCCTTCTGCCTCGGCCTCCAGAGTAGCTGGGCTTGCAGGTGCACACCACCACACCTGGCTCATTTTTTGAATTTTTGTAGAGACGAGGTCTCACTATGTTGCCCAGGCTGGTCTTGAACTCCTGGGCTCAAGCGATCCTCTCACCACCACCTCCCAAAGTGCTGGGATCACAGGTGTGAGCCACTAGACTTGGTGGACTTCCTTATCTTTATCCTCACAACCACTCAACAGCGTATCATGTCATCCGGGGTTTCATGACATTTGCCCTGGGTAATTCCTTGCTGGGGAGGCAGTGCTGTACATGGTAAGATGTTTAGCCATGTCCCTGGCCTCCACCCACTAGCTGCCAGCAGCACACCCCCCTCCAGTTGTGACAACCAAATATGTCTCCAGACGTTGCCAAAGGCTTCCTGGGGAGGGAGGGGCAAAGTCACCCCTCGTGAAGAACCACTGCTTTATTCTCCATTTACAGGGAAGGAATTGGTGGCTCAGAGAGCCCGAGCTCCTTGGCCATAGACACCCTGCTAAGAAGTGGCAGGATTTGAACTCAGGTCTGACTCAGAGCCCCGGTGTTAATACCCACTGTGAAGGTCAAGTCTATGCAGTGGCAAGCCCAGCTGGTCTCTGTGGGAGGGCCTGGGGATGGAGACTTCATCCAAAGGGGCAGCTGGAAACACCAGCCAGACAGATGGGGTGCGCTATCTCTACGAGCATATGTTTCTTGGGGGTGGCTATGGGGCTGATGATGGAGATTATGGGGAAGCCAAATTAACCCCCACCAGGGCTCCTCCAGGGACCCCTACCCACTGCCCTGGACGGCGGGGCCAGGGCATACCGACGTAGAGGACAGGCTGGGAGGACCAAGACGGTGCCGTTGGGAGAAGCTGTGTGAGGTCAGGAGCCCCGAGCCCCATAACTGGAGCTTCCCTGCCCTGCTAGGCCTGCAGCTAAATATTTATGCTGTGAGCGCTCTTTCCTTCCTGTATAGGCCCGGAGGCTTAGAGATGGCTCCAAGGGATGGGGGAGACAATCCAGAAGAAAAGGATGGGGTGAGGCCGAGTCAGAGGCCGGAAAAAAGCCTCCGCCCGCTTGGGTCGGCATTGAACTTTCCAGAGTGGAGCCCAGTGCCCCCACGGTCAGCTCCCTTGGGGGGTGAGGAATGCAGCTTGTGGTTTTGCTTTCCCCAGACACATGTGGATTAAACGATATACGTCTCTTTTGCTCAGGCTTGATCTTTTTTTTTTTGAGTTGGAGTCTCAGTCTGTCGCCCAGGCTGGAGTGCAGTAGGCACGCTCATGGCCACTCTGGCATCAATTTGCTGGGCTCAGGTGATCCTTCCACCTCAGCCTTCCAAGTAGCTGGAACTACAGGCATGGCCACCATGCTCGGTTAAATTTTTGATTTATTGTAGAGATGAGATCTCGCCAAGTTTCCCAGGCTGGTCATAAACCCGTGGGCTCAGGCAATCCCTTCACCTCGGCCTCCCAAACTGCTGGGATTACAGGTATGAGCCACCACACCCAACTGAGGCTTGATCTTTTTAAGAAAGGTAGTTGGAAGTGAGGGGAAAGTTAGATCAAAAAATCTTGCCCAGAAAAGAAGCCATTTTTCTGAACCCCGAAGCACTCTGTTTATCCAGGTGGTTGCAGGTCTGACTCTGACCCAACAAAGGAGAGGATGATGGTGAGGCAGCCCTGGGCAAGAGAGTGTCAGAGTCAAGCCCCATCAGGGGAGGTGGCACCACCCTCCACAGACAGCGACAGGCTCCCTCCACTGGGCACGTGCCAGAAGCCTCACCTCTGACCTCCAGGCTGTGGCGAGCCCAGAGCCTGCGAGTCTTGGTGTGTCTTGGGGGGCAAGCGGTGCTCGTTATGGAAATCAGCACCATCAGCCATGGCTTCAACCGCCCGGCATCGCCCCAGCCTGCGTGTGCGTTTGTGCTTCCTTTCCCTTCTTGTTCTTCCACCAAAGTGGGAGGTGTTGGGAGGTGTTTGAGAGAGATGTGGAAACAGAAAGCAGTGAGGCTCTGGCTGCTCGCCTCCCCGTGGGACAAACATGTGACTCTGGGTGTTTTTAAACCAAAACGTGCTCCCTCTCTATCTCTGAGCACCTGGGGGTCTTGTGGAAAAGCAGGTTCAGACTCTGCAGACCTGGGGCAGGCCTGTGACTCTGCTGTCCTATGTGTCCCCAGGCAGCGCTGGGCTGGAATGGCGCTTGGAGCGGGGACCTCAGCACGCAGCACTCAATGCCCGAGGTCATTGCCGGGGTGAGCCTGTCAATGGCTGGCCAAGAGCTGCGCCCTCCAGCTCTCCCCTCCCTGCCAGCCTCACCTGGCCTCCTCCCCCTCTCTGAGAGGCCCTCCGGCAGGTGTCTGCTCCACTTAAGGCCTCTGGGCCATCTGGACTGGGAGATCCTGGAGACACTCCCGTTCTCTCTCAGAGCTCCCAGGTGCTTTCCTGGCAAGAGCCGAAAACCCAACTCACCCCACACATCTATGCCTTTGTCTTTGTGGGAAACACAAAGGTCTTATTTTGGGGGTGTGTCTGTAAATACAAATAGCTTTATATTGTATGCATCGCCCTGCGCCTGCTTTTTTTCTCTTAATAATAAATCTTTAGCAAGACCCCATCGCTACAGAAAATTAAAAATTAGCTGGGCATGGCGGTGCCCTCCTATGGTCCTGGGTACTCAGGAGGCTGAGGTAGAAGGATCGCTTGAGCCCAGGTGTTCGAGGCTGCGGTGAGCTATGATTGTTCCACTGCACTCTAGCCTGGGCAACAGAGCAAGACCCTGTCTCTAAAAGTAATGATATAATGATAACAATGATAAACCTTGGATAATAATAAACCAAGTAAAATCAAGAAAAAAGCAATGATACAATGATAACAATGATAAACCTTGGATAATTTTTAACAACAGCACAACATTCCAGAGTGTGAACTAACGGCAGTCTTGACACTATTGACATCGGGGGCTGGATCATCCTTTGCTGGGGGGCTAGGGCTGTCCTGTGCGTTGCAGGATGTTAGCAGCATCCTTGGCCTCTCCCTCTAGATGCCAGGAGCACCCTCCCCATGACAACCAAAATGTCACCAGACTTTGCTAAGTGTGCCCTGGGAGCAAGATTGCTCCAGCCGAGAACCCCTGGAATAGTAATCTGAGTTAGGAATATGAGTTACCCCTAGGGATATGGAGAGGGACTGGAATGGGGGTAGAGGTTTTTCATTCATGACAGATTCATTCATTCATCCATTTCATACACATTTATCAAGTTCCTAATATGTGCAGTCACTGGTGGCTGCCAGGGATGCTGCAGGGAAGAAAGTAGATACAGATCCCTGCCACGGCGGGGCAGGACAGTGGTCTTCCCACCGTTCTCCAGGACACCCCCTTGCAAAAGATGGATGGATGGATGCACGGATGGGTGAGTGGATAGATGGATGCATGAGCGAATGGATGGGTGGGTGGGGGGGGTGAACGGCTGAGTGGATATAGACGAATGGGTGGATGAATGGTTGGGCGACCCCAGACCCAGCTTCCCTTCCTGCTTGCTAGCAGCAGATGACTGGGGGAAGATTTCCTTCCAGCTCCACCACCCAAGGGCCCCTCCCCAGTCCTTATCTGTGAAATGGAAAAGAACACCAGTCCACACCTCGTAGATTAAGAGACTCAAATGAGCTCATCGTTAGAAAGCTTATGGACCAGTGACAAGTATGAAGTCACAGTCACTGACATTTACTGAGACGAGCACACGCCCTGTGCCGATTGTCTCGCTAAGTCTTCACGAGCTCCTTGATCTCGTGGAGGTGCTATTATCATCCTCCTTGGCAGATGAGAACGCGGAGGCATGGGAGGTGAAACGACTCGCCTAGGGCCACACAGCGAGGAGGTGATGGAGCTGGAGTTTGAGCCTGGGCCTCCCGGCTCCAGGGCTGTGGGAAGCCAGACGCCCAGAGGCTGGAGCGATTGTTCCTCCAGACCCACCTTCCCTCAGGTCATCTGGTCCCACCGGGTCCCTCTCCTACTCGCTTTGCACCCTGCCTTTCTGCTGGGAGGCGATGCCTCTCCCTGGAGCTCCTTGGCCTCGAGGGAACCGGGCTGGAGGGAAGGTGGGGTGGGTCCGGATGGCGCTGAGGTTGGGATTATGATGACCTGATGATTTTCCTCCAGAATGAATATCCTTGGGATTAACCCCCCCCCCCCGTCCATCTTTCCACTCACGCTTGATCCATCCGTCTCTTCAGCTATCCACCCTTCCACCACCCATCCGTCCGTCCGTTCATCCACCCACTTGCCCATTCACCCACCCAGCCACCCGTCAACCTATCTGGTCATCCCTTCACTCATCTGCCCCTCATCCACCCCTTCGCCCATCCCCTCGCTGACCTGCCCATCCACCCACCCGTCCATGCGTCTTCACATCCATCCATCCATCCATCCGCCCGCCCACTCACCCGCCCCTCCCTCCCTCCCTCCAGCCAGCCAGCCACTGAACATTCACTGAGGCCCACTTCCTGTCTGCACCGCGCCGGGGAGGGACCGAGTGGGGACTCGACAGGCCTCTCTCAGCCCCCACCCTCCCTCAGGCCTGCTCCACCCTCTCCCTGTCTGGGAAAACCCCTCTCCTGGGAAATCTAGGAACCAGGGGGAGCAGAAGAGGGTGAGGTCAGGGCTGCAGTGGTGGGTTGGGGCTTCTGTGGTGACTCTCTGGTAGAGCCCTGGCCCCACCCACCTTGGGGACAAAGGGAAACTTGTGGTCTCCCCACCCAGGACTGAGACCAGCAGGCTGGCCTGGAGCTGGACTCCTGGGGGATTAAGAGGAGGCTGGAGGTGGAGACACATCCTCTGAGTACAGTCTTGTGGGGTGGGTGTGTGTGTAGAGCAGGGGGGACTGTGTGTCTCTGTCTCTGTCAGACACACAGACAACGGCCATGGTGAGCCTGCAGGATGTTGGGGAAACAGCACAGTTTGCTCAGAAAAGTCCGGAACCCTGCTCCTCCCCCAGACACTGCATTCTATACCCGCCTCCACTCCTCCCCAGCCCAGACACCACACCCCCCTCTGCTCCCCACTTCTACTGCCCAATCTCCCCCTCAAACACCTGCTGCCAGTGCCCCAGGCAGGCTGGGCTCAGCCAGGGAACAGAGGACCACACACAGCCCAGCCTCCTGGGGACTGGGACCCTCTGCCAAGGTGGAAGAGTCCTGCAGGTGGACTCGTGCTGGGTTCAAATCCCACTGCTGTCCACGGGATCCTGCCCCTGTTCTCACCATGCATCCCACGTCTCCCTGGTCCTCTCATCTCTGACTGTCCCTGGGAAGGGCCACGCTGCAGCCTGTTTGGCCGGCCCCCTCCGCCCCGTGGAAGGCTTCACAGTACACCACCAACTGATCTGGCCGCGTCTTGGCCATGCATTCACCGGAATTCCTAACCCACCGTAACTTGCCGCCAGTGCCCCACGAGGTGGACATTTGAATTTGTCTCCATTTTACAGACCCAGAGACTGAGGCACAGAGAGATTACGTTCTGTTGTGGGTCATATGACCCCGCAGGCGGTTCAGCTCTGGAGCCACCCGTCCCCATGGCCTTTGTGGAAAATCAGCCACAGGGCGTGTACCCCTTCCAGCCTTTCGGCCGTCACCCAAAGCAGCCACACTGGACAAGAGAGGAGGGGGGTGTAGATGCCAGCTCTGACCTCAAACCTCCCATTCCTCCGGGAACAGTGCAGAGACCGCCTCCCCCTCCCTGTGACCCGGCCTGGTCACCCCCGGGGGCATATCTGCGCCTTTCCAGCTAGCCCGGGATTACGTGGCTCCAGGAACTGCACAACCCGCCCAGGAAGGCAGGGTCTTGTCTGTCCAGTGGGGACTACACCCAGTGCTGGGCCCATGGCTCCGAAGACCTTTTGGATACATTGCAGGTTGTCAGAGTCAGAGGTCACCCCTGCCACTGCCCCCTCTCTGAGCCTCCCTGCCGTCACCCGTGAAACAGCCTTAGTCTCAGGCTCTGCTCCCACTAAGCAAACAGGGGCCTTCTCTCACACGAACGAATGATGGAAACCAGAGCCGCCGCAAGGGCCCTTAGAGCCCGGACATGCAAACTCAGACACCCACGAGCCAGGCAGGAGTCGGAAATGACTGAGTGGGCCGGGAGAGGACCGGGGCGGCTGCTACTCAGCCCTGGTCGCCAGCAGTGCCAGGGCTGATTTCTCAAGAAAAGCCACAGATCCAGAGTTTTACAAGCAGTGCCCCAATGTTTGAGTGTCGGCGAGTAATTAAAAACATTTAAACACATCTGCGGCAGGGCGTGGCTGCCAGCTGCTTGTTTGAGGTTCCTGATTCATCTCTGCTCGTGGCGCAGATGGGGAGACTGAGGCCAGAGAGGGTGAGCCACCAGCCCCAGATCTCAGAGCATGGGAAGGGGAAAGGAAACCGTGACCTTTCTCCTCAGGTTGCAGGCCAGTTGCCCAAGCTCAGGGCTCGGGCGGGGCCAGGATCCTGGGGGAGGCAAGGCAGCCTTCTCCTCCTGGCAGTTCCAGGTGAGAGAGAGGTCACGATATCTCTGCCAGGCACTCTGCATCCTCCCCACCCGGCCTGGACCAGGCTGTGTTAGGCACTGAGATCGAGAGAATAATTCCCAGCAGTGGCCTGGCCTAGGAGGCAAGAACTGGGGTGCAGGGGAACACAGGGACAGACAGACACAGACTCCGTTTTTTCCTTCCTTCCTTCCTTCCTTCCTTCCTTCCTTCCTTCCATTCTCTCTCTCTCTCTCTCCCCCTCTCCCCTCCCTCCTTCCCTCTCTATCTCCCCCTTCCCCTCTCTCTTTCTGACGGGGTCTTGCTCTATTGCCAAGGCTGGAGTACAGTGCAGTGGATAATCTTGGCTCACGGTCATCCCCAACTCTTGGGCTCAAGTAATCCTCTTGGCTCAGCCTCCTGAGTAGCTGGGACTACAGGTGCACACCATCATGCCTGGCTAGTTTGTGGTTGTTGTTACTTAGTTTTGTAGAGACAGGATCTCACTGAGTTGCCCAGGTTGGTCTTGAACTCTTGGCCTCAGGCAATCCTCCTGCCTCAGCCTCCCAAGTCGCTGGGACTACAGACAAATGCCACTGAGACAAGTTAATTTTAAAAAATGTTTTGTGGAGATGGAGTCTCACTATGCCGCCCAGGCTGGGCTCAAACTCCTGGACTCAAGCGATCATCCTGCCTCAGCCTACTGAGTAGCTGGGGCTATAGGCAAATGCCACCAAGACCAGCTAATATTTAAAAATTTTTTTGTAGAGACGTAGTCTCACGATGTTGCCCAGGCTGGTCTTGAACTCCTAGCCTCAAGCAACCCTTCCATGCTGGTCTCCCAAAGTGCTGGGATTAAAGTGAGCCACCAGCCAGGCTCGGTGGCTCAGCCTGTAATCCCACGCCTTTGGGAGGCTGAGGGAGTGGATTGCCTGAGCCTGCGGGTTTGAGACCTGCCTGGGCAACTTGGTGAGACTTCAT
>NW_007249738.1:1168450-1174199 GCF_000164805.1 Carlito syrichta
GGGCGCGGCCACTGCCCTCCAGTCTGGGTGACAGAGTGAGACTCCGACTCAAAACAAAAACAAAAACAAAAAATAAAGTGAGCCACCAGGCCTGGCTACTTCCTTACTTCAGTGATGTGGAAACCCCTCCAGCAGGCCTGGCAGAACTGGAAGGGGGGCAGGCCAGCCTTGCTTCCAAAGAAACATGATCTGCCGCTGAGGCTGGCACTCTGGCCCGGGAAGGCTCTTGGAATGCCTCGAGGGGCTTCTCTATGCTGGGCCCATTCCACAAGAGCTCCCTGAAGACCCCTCGACCTCCTCGGCCTCCCCTTCCCCCATCCCCCTCAGCTCCCTCTGCCCAGCCGCAATGGTACCTCACACTGCCTCGACACTGCGGACATGCTCCTGCCACAGGGTCTTCGCACTGGCTGTTTCTTCCACCTCCTTCACTTTCCCCTATTACGCATGTGACTCACACCCTCACCTCTTTAGGCCTCTGCTTAAAAGTGCCACCTTCTCAAGGAGCCTCAAGTTTAAAATTACACACCATGGCTGGGTGCAGTGGCTCACACCTGTAATCCCAGAGCTTTAGGAAGCGGAGGTGGGAAACTTGCTTGAGCCCAGGAGTTCAAGACCAGCCTGGGCAATGCAGTGAGATCCCACCTCTATAAAACACTTAAAAATTATCCAGGCATGGTGGTGTGCGTCTGTAGTCTCAGCTACTTAGGAGGCTGAAGTGGAAGGATCACCTGAGTCCAGGAGGTCGAGGCTGCCGTGAGCCATGATCATGCCACTGCCCTCCAGCCTGGGTGACAGAGTGAGACTCCGATTCAAAAAAATAAAATGTCCAGCCATCCTCAACATTTCCTAGCCTCCACGGGCTTACCCCTCCCTGGCAATCACCACTGTCTCACATGCTGTAGGTTACACTTGTTTATTTGTGTGTGAGCCTCCTGTTTGCTGCTGTAACAAATCACCACACACTTGAAACCACTGAAACCAACACAGATTTAGGTCATGAGGTTCTGGGGGTCCAAAGTCCACAATGGGCCTCACTGGGCTAAAGTTGAGGTGTGTCAAGGCTGTGCTCCCTCCGGAGGCTTCCAGGGAGACACTATGTCCTCGTCCACCCCAGCTTCTGGAGACTGCTCATGTTGCTCTCCCTGGGGCTCCATCCTCCATCTTCAGAGCTAGCAGGGGGGCAAGGCCAGTCTTTCTCAGACTGCATCCCTTAGCCTCTGTGCCTCCTGCCTCCCTTGTGTATCTGTAAGGCCATGCCCTGGGCCCACCGTGCTAATCCAGGGTGGTCTCCCCAGTTCAAGGTTGGCTGCTGAGCAGCCCCTCCCACCTCTGCCCGGTAGAGCGTGAGGACATCTCAGGGAAGGGGCGGTACCCTATCGACCACACACACACACTGGGCATCAGCTCCAGGTGGGCACACGGTCTACTGCTGTAGGCCCCGTGCCTGGCACGTAGTGGGTGCTCAGTAGATGTCTGGTGACTGCATGTTTGACAGCTGAAGAAAAGGGAGGCAAGGAAGGCGACCCAGCCACCCAGGGTCCTCGCATTTCACTGATGAGGAGATGGCGGCTCAGAGCTGGCCACCTGCCAAGGAGCTGCAAAATGGCCCTGGCCATCCACACCTGTCCTGGGCCCGGGGAGAGGGTCGGACCGTGGGTGTGTCCACTTCCTCCTGGCTGAGCTCCATGCTTTCCTGGAAAAAACAAGCTTCTCGTGTCTCCAAAAGGCCCCGGGCTACGGGTGGAGCCCAGAAACAAGGCCTGGGGTTCGTGGCTTAAAAGTGGACAGTCCTGTCCCTGAGTCCCCTCTCCAAGACCCACCCACAACTCTCACAAATGCCCCTCCCAAGGCTGGGTCACTGGGGCCTGCAGATGGCCGCCCAGGCCCAGCCCTGACACATTGGACCTATCTGCAGGCCCTGCAGGACTCAGATGAGTCATGGAGCAGCTGGGGTGCTGTCCCTCAGCCCTAAGAGTCATGGAGCAGCTGGCGCTGTCGCTCAGCCATGCAAGTCACACCGCAGCTGGGGTACTGTCCCTCAGCCCTGCGAGTCTCCCAGCTCAAGAGGAGGCAGCTCAGGGCCCAGGTTTCCTCATGACTGAAGAATGTTCTATCCCGAAGGACATGAGCAAACAGCTCACAGAAGCAAATGGCTTTTCAGCATGAGGACAGAGGTGTGGCCATGCACGGTGACAGGCAGAGACCTTGGGAACAGAATGCCAGGTGGGGACACGAGACACAGGAGAAACTTCCTGTAGAGTCAAACACTCATGCATAAGATGATACTGTCTGTTTTATAAGGATACATGTACCTCTAGGAACACACACCAGGGACCAAAAAAACCCCAGAATCTATGTATTAAAAAATTGTGGGCCAGGCTCAGTGGCTCAGCCTGTAATCCCAGCACATTGGGAGGCCGAGGCGAGTGGATTGCCTGAGCTCGCGGGTTCGAGACTCACCTGGGCAACTTGGAGAAACCTCGTCTCTACAATAAATCAAAAATTAACCAGGTGTGGTAGTGTGCACCTGTAGTTCCGGCTACTTGGAAGGCTGAGGCAGAAGGATCGCGGGAGCCTAGCAGGTCAAGGCTGAGTGTGCCACTGCACTCCAGTCTGGGCAACAGAGTGAGACTCCAACTCAAAAAAAAATTGTGTACTTATTCTTACATGCTTACACTTCAGTCACCTTCAAAGTGCTCTCCATTTGATGCAATACACCTGTTGAGACACTTTTTCCACCGCTCAAAACAGTTTTTGAATTCGTCCATTTGAATGTCTTAGTGCTTTTGCCATTTTTTAATTTTACCTCTGTCATATCGGCAAAACGTTTCCCTTTGAAGACTTTTTTCATTCAGGGAAACAAAGTCACTCAGGGCAAGATAGGTGAATAGGGAGGACGGGGCATGGGTATCATGCCATTATGGGCCAAAAGCTGCTAAACACTCAGTGCAGTGTGGACAGGTGCGCTTGTAAGTCACCCAACATGAAATGGGTAAACGTGTTGAAAGAATCTCCAGAAAAATTAACTGAAGCTAAGTGAAGTCTCTCACAACAACGCTAGCTGGTACACTGATGCTCATGAGTTCCTAGAACATGTACCTAGCAGGGAAAGCCTGTAGTACAAGAAGCCCATCCTCCAAAAAGTAATTCTGGATTTTGGGGGGGAGTCCCCATTGTTTGTCATGGGCCTGAGTGTCAAAGATGAAGGAGAAAATAAAACAAAATAACCGGGCACAGTGGCTCAGGCCTGTCATCTCAGCACTTTGAGAGGTAGAGGCGAGAGGATTGCCTGAGTTCAGGGGTTCAAGAGCAACCTGAGCAACTTGGTGAGACCTCATCTCTACAGTAAATCAAAAAATGAGCCGGGTTTGGTGGCTCAGCCTGTAATCCCGCGCCTTTGGGAGGCTGAGGTGAGTGGATTGCCTGAGCCCGCAGGTTCGAGACCTGCCTGGGCAACTTGGCGAGCACAATAAATCAAAAAATGAGCCGGGTTTGGTAGCGCACGCCTGTAGTTCCAGCTACTTGGAAGGCTGAGGCAGAAGGATCGCCGGAGCCCAGCAGGTCGAGGCTGCAGTGGCCAGGAGCGGCCACTGCACTCCAGTCTGGGTGACAGAGTGAGACTCCAACTCAAAAAAAAAAAAAAATAGAACAAAACAATGGCATCTGACATGTACCAGTGACACTATGTTTAACTCACCCAACAAAAGGCTCTTTGCTTTATTCTTAAAAACAGAAACTTAGGCGATACTGAGACACCAGCTTTCATCTGTCAGAGCTACCAAAAAAATCAAAAAGTTCATAATACTCAGTGTTGACAAAGTTGTTGGTAAACAGGCACCCACGCACTGATGCTGGGAGAATAGATTGTTAACAACCTCTGCAAAGTGCAGTTTGGTCACACCAAAACAAAGTGTGAAATGTACAAATCTGGCATAAAATCTGACTTCCAGAGGTTTCTTCCAAAGATACACACATGCACAAACATGTTCAATATAAAAGCAATCGCCACAGTCTTGTTTTAGTGTTGCAAAAAGTTGGAAACAACCTAAAGGCCCACCGAAAAGGAAATAACTAAGTAGTCCAGCCATACAGTGGAATACTATGCAGCTGTGAAAAAGGACAGCACCGTTGTGGACACGAGGAATTAGGAAGATCAACAAGATATGTTAAGTGAAAAGCCCAAGCTGCAAGACACCAGGCACGTCATCCTTCTGTCTATGTCAATAAAGATTGTATATAATCATGAGTATTTGCATGTGTACAGACTTTCTAGGGAAGACCCCACATGAAACTGGAAGCGACATTGCCTTGGAAAGCAAACAGAGACACCTGGGGATTCAGGGTGGGGAGAGACTCTATTTTCCCTGCATACTTTTTTGTGCCATTTGGATTTTTTTGTCCATTTGGCTATCTTGTCTGTTTTAAACATAATTTTTTGAACTAGGGAAGCAATGCTCATTGATCACAAAATGTAAGCAATAAAATGCAAACAAGATGAAACCAACTGCCCTTAACCTCTCCTCTGAAACCACTACTGTGAACAGTTTCCAGATTTGAAAGACAGTCTTGAGTTTTGACATGCTCCTGTATAGTTTGAGCTTGAAATCAAACACAAATCTTTTTTTTTTTTTTTTTGAGTTGGAGTCTCACTCTGTCGCCCAGACTGGAGTGCAGTGGCCGCTCCCAGCCACCGCAGCCTCGACCTGCTGGGCTCCGGCGATCCTTCTGCCTCAGCCTTCCAAGTTGCTGGACCTACAGGTGCGCGACAGATCTTCTTTTTAAGTCAGAGCCCATCAAAGGAACTCTCGTAGAGGCAGCCTGGACAGGTGGTGGAGAGAGAAATGGCCCGTTTTAGGATGCAAGGGTCACAGGTTGAACTGATGGGACAAATATCGGGGCCAGGTGCACAGGCAGAAACCGGAAGAAGGACATGTCACGAGCTCCCTTGCCCAAGTCCACACCAGGATTGATGGGGCCAGACAGGGGAGGCTGGGGTCAGGGTCAGAAGCTCAGTGATGGGGGTCCCGGGCACCAGGAGGGAGGATACAAGGACCTCAGATATTAGGAACTGGGACCCTCGAGACCAGAGCAAGATAAATGGAGGACAAATTCAGTTTCAAGAGTTAAGCCCCAGATTTCCATGGCGTCCTAGAGACGAGGTTCACTGCTGTGCAGTTTGCAGGGACATGATGATGGCAGTGATGGTGGTGAGATGATACTGATGCCGAGTGGTGTAGCTGCTCTGCGTGTTCTTTGACTTTGCCACAGGGAAGTTAGTCCAAAGCATAGTTCATTTCTAATAGTTTATTAGAAAGAAGACCAGTGCCAGGTGCGGTGGCTCACACCTATAATCCCAGCACTCTGGGAGGTGGAGGTGAGAGGATTGCCTGAGGCCAGGGATTCGAGGCCAGACTGGGCCACTTGGAGAGACCTCAACTCTACAATAAATAAAAAAAATTAACCGGACATGGTGGCACATGCCTGTGGTTCCAGTTACTTGGAAAGCTGAGTTGGAAGAATTACCTGAGCCCAGCAGATCGAGGCTATCTATGGTGGCCGTGAGCATGACACGTTACTCCAACCTGGGCATGGTAGCTCAAGCATGTAATCCCAGCACTTTGGGAGGCCACGGCAGGAAGATCACTTGAGGCCAGGAGTTCGAGACCAGACTGGGCAACATAGCAAGACCTTGTTGTTTTTTTTTGAGTTGGAGTCTCACTCTGTCGCCCAGACTGGAGTGCAGTGGCCG
>NW_007249738.1:1174654-1178586 GCF_000164805.1 Carlito syrichta
AAAAAAAAAAAAAAAAAAAAAAAATCGTGCTGTCCCTTGACCTGCTCTCAGGCTGGGCCAGAGATGAGGTGAGGCATGTGGTTCCTGGTGCACATGTGTCAGGAGACCTGCTCTCCTGTGAGAGCCTGCGCCAGCCAGACCCCACCGTGAGGCCTCCTGACCTCGCCCTGGGCCCGGGTCCACTGGGCCCTGCGGGTCCGTGGCTCTCCTTGGCGTTCCAGAAGTGTCGAGACCTAGAAACCCCCAGCCTGATCCGAGCCCACTGCTCCCTTGGGTTCCATGCTCCTCCCCTTCCTCTCCATCCGCCCACCTTGCTGTTTCCTGAACTTTCTGTGCTCCTCCCACCTCTGGGCCTTGGCCAAGTGGGCCTCCCCACTGGGACACCACCTGGCTTTCTCCCCGTGGGTCAGGGCCAGGGCTTCCCTCGCGCCAGTGCCCACCGAAGCCTCGCCCACTCCCACCCTTCTGCCCCCAGCCCCACTGAGGCACAGATCCCGGTGTCCCCACGGAGCCTGTCCCCACCAACTGTCCAACTGTCGGGCTCACGTTCTCGCTCTGTCTCCTCCCTCACATCCCGTGGGGTCTGCTCAGAGACACGGCAGGAGCAGACAATGGTCTCTGGCATCCCCCCAACGCCACGTGTAAGGTTCCTTTCCGGCAGAGGGGCCTCCCCGGGGGATGGATTCTTCAGTCCAGAGGAGGGTGGAGGCTGGGAATCAGGCCCTCAACGGGTGACATCGGCAGGGAGAGGCCCCGCTTTCCCACATGGTTCTCTACCAAGGTCTTGCTGGGCCTGCGGACATCCATGCTGCCAGTACCGGGCGGTTAACACTCTAGTGCCTTGGGCTCCGGGTGGGGCATGTGGAGGGGGACCCTGCACGGTCTCCCAGAGGCCCCAGTGGGGTGTCGCGGGCAGTACCGGCTGCCTCCACTCCCTTCTCCCTGTGATCACCTCTCAGCTGAGCCCCCCGCAGGGGAGCCCCCGGAGTGTCCGCCTCTGGAGGCGGCCGAGCCCAGTTTGAGAGACAGCGAGAGCTCAGGACAGCCCACCCTCTCCTCCTCTCCAGGCCCAGGACGTCCTGCCTTAGGGTGGGAAGCGTGTCCCTGACCGAGAGGCTCAGCCTGAGCTAAGCAGGAAGAAACATCAGACAGTCCCAGACCGAGGGGCCTGCCACAGAACAGCGGGTCTGCACACCTCCAAAAGCGTCAAGATTAAAGACACCAAAGAGATGTGACTAAACGTGACACGTAATCCTGGTTAGATTCTGGATTGGGGGACGTTGTTATCAAGGATTTCGGGGGACAACTGGCCAGTGTGTCTGGACCTTAGAGAGCCTCTGCGCGAATGTCACTGAATTTGCTACACGGTTGTATAAGAGCGTGTCCTTGGTCCTAGGAAGTGCACACCCAAGTATGCAGGGGTGACAGCACCATGCCCACCAATGTCTTCTCAAGTGACTCAGAAGGAAAGATAGCATCTTTTTTTGAGAGAAAGATGGGGATGAAACAGAAGTAGCAAAACACTACCAATGAGTAGATTCGGGCAGAGGGCCTTTGGAGTCCATTATACTATTCTTGCAACTTGTATTTATTTCATTTATTTTTATTTTTATTTTTTGAGTTGGAGTCTCACTCTGTCGCCCAGACTGGAGTGCAGCGGCCGCTCCCGGCCACCGCAGCCTCGACCTGCTGGGCTCCGGCGATCCTTCCGCCTCAGCCTTTCCGAGTAGCTGGAACTACAGGCGAGCGCTACCACACCCGGTTAGTTTTTGATTTATTGTAGAGATGAGGTCTCGCCAAGTTGCCCAGGCGGGTCTCGAATGTATTTATTTCAAAATGAAGTCCTTTTAAAAGCCCCTAGGCTGGGCGTGGTGGCTCACGTCTGTAATCCCAGCACTTTGAGAGACCAAAGGGGGAGAACTGCCTGAGCCCAGGGGTTCAAGACCAGCCTGGGAAACATCGTGAGACCTTGTCTCTACAAAAAAATTAGCTGGGCATGGCGGCATGCACCTGTAGTTCCAGCTACTTAGGAGGCTGAGGCAGAAGGATCACCTAAGACCAGGAGGCTGAGGCTGCGGTGAGCCGTGATTGTGCCACCGCACTCCAGCCTGGGTGACAGAGACACTGACTCAAAAAACATTCAATAAAATAAAAAAGATATCTTCTGGGTCTCTTCTAATTTCTCCCCTCCTCCTCTGCTTCTTCTTCCTCGCAGTGTGTCTGCTGCGGACCCTGGGCTGTCTGACCTGTGACACCGCCGGGGTCTGGGTTAAGTTGATGGTGGCGCCATGTGGTTGTTGCACACGCTCTGTCCTCGGGATAGCCCGTGACCTGGCAGCTAGATGCTAAGGCGCCGTCGGGGCTGTCCCAGGCTCAGGCCACATGAGCCGTGGTGGGGACAGAGGGAGCCACTCATGTGGACGGACACGAGCAGCTGAGGAGACGTCCGGCCTCGCAGGCCCTCCTGGCTTTTCTCCCCGACTCAGAGCCGCCCACCCCACTCCGGGAAAGTTCCAGGGCTGCGACCGCGTGTCTCAGTGGGAGCTGGCAGCAGAACGGCCTGTAATTTTAGCTGTTTCTTTTCCCTAAAACGATTTCCCATCTGGAAATGTTTTCCCAACCCTGCAAAGGAAAGAGTTGGTGAGGCAGGGAACATTTTTCTATTAAAAACAACAAAAAAACAGAAATAAATAAGTCCCGTCACCGCGCACTGCATCTCTGTAGCCTGGGCCCTGAATGCCTGGCTGAGCACCAGCTGTATACCCTGCCTTGAGGGCCCTCCACTGGGGAGGAGCCGGGGGTGAGATGGGATAGTTAGGGCTCTGTTGCCGGGACCCTCCAACCCACCCTGCTCACGGACAGGGGTGGGGACTCAGGGCCTGGGGGGTCCGGGCCGAGCTGAGGAGAATCTGGCCTGGGATGAGAGGCCTGCCTTGTCCCTGGGACGCTCAGAGCTGGGGGGTCCTCGGTCCTGAGGGATCTGAGCAGACAGGAGGGCACTCCTCCAGGGATAGTCTTGTGGCTGCTCTGAGCAGTCCAGGGAGACAACTCCTTGCTGTGAACACTCCTTGTCACCTCGGGAACTCTCTCCTGACCCCATGCTGGGCTGGCAAGAGCACCTGGCAGGGACGTAATGACAGCGTTGGGCACTTACTGCATTTATTTTCCTGTCTTCATGATGAATGCTACATGTATCCCATGTTTGAGAATGACATAAAGTTTCCTTTGTACAGAAACAGGCTTTGCTTAAAAAAAAAAGGTGGATGGAGAGTCCATTTAAAATATATATTGAGGGCCGGGCATGGTGGCTCACATCTGTAATCCCAGCACTTTGGGAGGCTGAGGCAGGAGGATGACTTGAGCCCTGGCGTTGGAGGCTACAGCGAGCTGTGATCATGCCACTGCACTCCAGCCTGGGCAATAGAGTGAAACCCTGACGTATATGAAAACGGAAAGCAGAGCCCAGATTGCACAGAAGTCAGAGCAGCCTGGCATTTGGGAGACCCGGGAGCTGTGGTTAAGGGAACAGACTCCAGATCCTAGTCCTGGGCTTAATTTTGGTTTTGATAACTGTGAGCTCAGTGATCTTGGGTGAGTCACTTGCCCTCTCTGAGCCTCCATCTGTAAAAGAAAGCAAAACAGGCCAGGCATGGTGGTGCATGCCTGTAGTCCCAGCACTTTGGGCGGTCAAGGGAGGAGGATCGCTACAGGCCAGGAGTTTGAGACCACCAGCCGGGGCAACACAGCAAGACTCTGCCTTTACAAAAACTAAAAGTATTGGTTGGGGCGGTGGTCCGTGCCTGTAGGATTGACTGGGCCCTGGAGCTGGAGGCTGCAACATGGCATTCCAGCCTGGGTGAAGAGCAAGACGAGAGAGAGAGAGAGAGAGAGAGAGAGAGAGAGAGAGACAGGGAGAGACAGGGGGAGAGAGA